>NW_015174973.1:48531-59771 GCF_001447785.1 Gekko japonicus | reverse complement strand
GAACCGGGTTTGATTCCCCACTCCTCCACTTGCACCTGGCTGGATGACCTTGGGCAAGCCGTAGTTCTGATAAGAGCTGTCCTTGAAAAAAGAGCAGTTTCTTTCAGAGCTCTCTCCGCCCCACCGACCTCCCAGGGTGTCTGTTGTGGGGAGGGGAAGGAAAAGGAGTTTGTAAGCCGCTCTGGGACACCTTTGGGTAGTGAAGGGTCTTCTTCTTCTTCTTCTTCTTCTTCTTCTTCTTCTTCTTCTTCTTCTTCTTCTTCTTCTTCTTCTTCTTCTTCTTCTTCTTCTTCTTCTTCTTCTTCTCTCAGAGCTCTCTCAGCCCCACCGACCTCACAGGGTGTCTGTTGCGGGGAGGGGAAGGGAAAGGCGTTTGTAAGCCACTCTGAGACACCTTTGGGTAGTGAAGGGCGGGGTATAAATCCAATCTCTTCTTCTTCTTCTTCCTGCAGCCCACAACTTCTCCTCGCATGACTGTCTTTCCTAGCGACTCTTGTTTTCTCCTGATGTGACCGACGTGCGATAGCCTCTCTTCAGTCATTTCAGCTTTCTAGGGAGATCCCAGGCTGGATTTGAGCTAGACATAGTCGCTCCGGTCTAAAGCCAGCCCGGTGGACTCAGCCTAGATTCGCTCTGCGTAGGACTGCAGCATCCGATGCATCGGGAACTTGCAGGGGAAGGGGGTCACGGCTTCAAACAGGAAAGTTGTGCCATATTTGCAGTGCTGTGAGATAAGATAGAAGCCCTCGGGGTGTGTGGGGGTCTTGAGCTGATGGGCAACTCCGTTGCACAAGATCCCTGAGCTGGAGAGAGATCACATTTGTGGAAGCAACCCCCAGCAGCAAGCAACTATCCCCCCCCCAGCGATTGCTCCTTTCAGTGCCACAGCCTCTGCAACACCGAGAGTCGCCCGGGTGGTGCGCTTCTCGGGTCATGTGGCACAGTAACATGGAGCAATGAAATGTTGTGCGCGCGCACATGTGTGTCTTGTGGACATCCAGCATAGGCACGCCTGAGAGTGGTGGGCAACCTGGAGAAAAGATCCAGATGGGTTGTCGTGTTAGTCTGTAGCAGTAAAAAAGAGCTAGAGTCCAAGGGTACCTTCAAGACTAACTAAATTTGTGGCCGGGGGGGGGGCTTTCGTGAGTCACCGCTCACTTCTTCAGATACGGCTAGAACGGGAGTCCACCTGGACTAAATTGAGATCTAGGTTTCCTGTCTCATTACCAATGCTGATTTCTCCACGCCTATTACTCCACTGCATATCCCACCTAAATCCAATCACGACTGCTGTTGTTATTCACCTGCTGTTGTCATTTGCCTGCTAATGTCGTTCGGCATCTGAAATCACTTCACTTTCCAATATATAGGACAGATGGACTCCCATTCTAGCTGTATCTGAAGAAGCGAGCAGTCACTCACGAAAGCTCACACCCTGCCACAGATTTTGTGAGTCTTTGACGTCTTGCTGGACTCTTGCCAGGGGTCATTTCGTAGAAAAAGAAGTGCAGGAGCTCATTAGCATAACTCATTAGCATAAGTTATTTGCATATGCCACACCCCCTGACATCACCGGAAGTGTGTCAGAAGGCAACACCCACCGCTCAGGCTCCACTGGACTGTTTTGGATTTCTAGCTATTGGGGGGAGGGGACGTGCAGATCTGTCCTCGCAGAGGAGGGAGAGCTTGTACCTGAATAAAACTTGGTCTTAAAGGTGCCACTGGACTGTTTTGGGCCGGGGGGGGGGAGCTCTGCAACTTACCTGGCTGCTTCTTGCTCTGACTGAGGGCTGCTGGGAGCAGGGGGTGGGGCTTGTTGCATGTGCCCGCCCCCTGGGCTCTTTACTGCCGGAGCTCCGCTCCTGTGCGCTCCTGCAGGAAAAGACCCCTGACTCTTGCTCTTTTCAACCTGGGGGGGGGAGTCCTGTCCCTTTAATAGAAGCTTAATGCAAAGTTACCTTCTTTACCTCCATGCCTTGAAAAGTTTCAGCTTCCCATTTCCACACGCTAAGCTTCTATTAAAGGGACAGGACATTTTTTCTCTCCAGGCCAGATGGCAACCCGAGCATGCCTCTGTGAACTTCCTAGTTGGGATTTGTTTCTGAGTAGGTTTATACAGAGACCTCTGCTTCTCACTTGCCTTGGAAGCCCCTTGCTGGGGGAAGGCTATACAGGGTCAGTGCTTGGAAGGGAGACCACCAAGGAAGGCTCTGCCGAGGAAGGCCATGGCTAACCACCTCTGCTTCTCACTTGCCTTGGAAGCCCCTTGCTGGGGGAAGGCTATACAGGGTCAGTGCTTGGAAGGGAGACCACCAAGGAAGGCTCTGCAGAGGACGGCAGTGGCCAACCACCTCTGCTTCTCCCTGGCCTCGGAAGCCCCTTGCTGGGGTCGCTATAAGTCAGCTATGAGAATTGGGTCCTGTATTTGTGGAGGATAGTTGTGTGTGCCAGCCAGGTGCTCCCCCACCTCCTGATTGGGGAGGGCTGAGTATTGGGGAGGGGGGTGTTCTACATTTTCCTGGGGGGGTGGTTCTCCATATGCCTGGCTGGGTGCTCTGGACAAAGATTCCACTTCTGTTTCTGTTGCCAGAGTCTAACCCTAAATGTAGTGAAGGGGGCTTGAATGCAAATGGGAAAGGCACCGCGCCGTGAGTCTTGGCGTTCGTGCAGTGTGGTGTAATGGAAGCTGGCTAGGGAAGCAGCCCAGTTTCAATCAGACACTGGGCGATCACAGTTCACGTGGAGGAAGGCTTTTGCCTAGCCATCGTCACATTTCAACCAGACCTTAGTGAGGGACTGGAAACGGAGGCTGCAACTTTGTATTGTTTCCCAAGCCAGGGTGCAAAGTTTAATTCTGGGTGTACGCCTTCATGTGCACTTCTTCAGATACCTGAACCAAATCTGAGTCCAGTGGCACCTTTAAGACCAACGAAGTTTCCAGAAAAACTGTAAAAAGCAGGATTCCTGTCTGATTATACATGTTGTTACCAGTGTTCCCTCTAAGCTGAGTGAGTGTGAGTTGGCTCACCGTTTCTTAGCCTCCGACTCGCATATTTTTGTCCTAGCTCAGGAAGGAGGGCTCCAGAGCAAACTAATTTATGCAGTAGCCGAATCGCTTGCTCACAACTTTAACGCCAGTAGCTCACAAGACTCCACGGCTTAGAGGGAACATTGTACAACTGCTAGCATAGTATATGCTAAATATTGGAGGAGGAAAGAGACACCATCAAAAGAAGAAAGAATAAATAAACTATTGGAAACGGCTGAGATGGACAGATTGGCTTTACGTCCGAAAGGACAAAAAGAGGAAAACTCTGAAAGTACGTGTTCAAGCTTTTACAGGTGGATTGAAGAATATGTTAAATGAATTGTGTATACAACCAGAGTAGAAAGTATAAAGAACATAATAAGAATGTTGATAGTGATACGTGCAAAACTTTAAATCAACAGTTTGTTGTCGTTATAAAATAAAAGTAAATAGTTCCCCCGTTGATAGTGATACGTAATACGTGCAAAACTTTAAATCAACAGTTTAAGGTGTAGAAACTTCTCTGTGATTAGGGAGGGAAAAAATTAAGAGATACTTAATGGTTCATTTCTCCTATTTTATGTCTTTGTTGTAGATTTGTTTTGTCTTGGTTTTTGTTTTTGTTTGTTGTCGTTATAAAATAAAAGTAAATAGTTCCCCCCCCCAAAAAAAAGACCAACGAGGTTTAATTCTGGGGATAAGCTTTCCTGTGCATGCACACTTCTGCAGATACATTGAAACAGACTTTGACAACCATTACCTATAGGTGGAGGGGTTAGTTGTCAGGAAAAGCTAATTGGAGTCAAGATGCATAGGTTACTGAGCGATAAGTATAGGCCAGGGCTCTTTTTGTAGAAAAAGCCCAGCAGGAACTCATTAGGATAATAGGCCACACCCAAAAGCAGGAACTCATTGGCCTATTAGGCCACACCCCCGACAGCACAGCACATTAACATATTAGGCCACACCCCCATGTTACCAGGTGTGGTCATCCAGCCACACCCACCTTTTGCTTCTTATTCTGTTTACCTTGCTTGTTGTCCAAACCCAGGGCTTTTTTTTGTAGCAGGAATCCCTTTGCATGTTAGGCCACACACCCCTAATGTAGCCAATCCTGATGAGTTTCTGCTGTTGGGTGTGGCCTATTATGCTAATGAGTCCCTGCTGGGCGTGGCCAACTCGGGAGCCAGCCGGAACTCCGTTCCTGTGCGTTCCTGCCCAAAAATAGTCCTGAGTATAGCTAAGTATAAGTATAGCTGAGTATAGCTCTGAGGGTGCTAGTCACAGCTGCTGGCGAAACGTCAGGTCCTACAATGCCAAGACCACGGCCAGACAGCCCGGAAAATCTACAACAACTAATACTACAGCTAAGGTTGGATTGAAGCAGTTGGTAAAATCTGGGAATTATCTGCTATTCACAGGTTTCACCAACTGCTTGAACCCAGTCGTAGCTATACCTATTGCTCCAAACATGTATTTCTCTATTGTAGTTTGTATGAGGACATTCGGGCAACCTATTTAGAAGATATCCTTAAGATTGATGCCAAGCAATCCGATGACAGAATGTTGTATCGTTTACTGGCTTCACAAAATATAGCGGTTATTGAAGCGGTTGCCAAGTTCTGTAACTGCCTTATAATGAGGAAGCTGTGTGTTAAATCCCATGAACTGAATGGCGATTGTGCATGATTCTGATCTATGCCAATAAAGGTTATTGAATTGAATTATACCTATTGCTCAGTTACTTCTGCAGCTTGACTCCAGTTAGCCTGTCCTGGCAACTAAAGCCCCACCTGTCTAGCTATATGTAATGGTTGCCGAAGTCTGTTTCACTGTATCTGAAGAAGTGTGTGTGCCCAGAATAAAACTTAAGGTAAAGGTCAAGGTTCCCTTGCTCGAAAGCCAGTCAAATCCGACTCTAGGGTTGCGGCGCTCATCTCCGTTTCAAAGCCGAAGAGCCAGCACTGTCCGAAGACATTTCCGTGGTCATGTGGCCGGCATGACTAAACACCAAGGTGCACGGAACGCTGTTACCTTCCCACCACAGTGGTACCTATTTATCTACTTGCAATTTCTTGCTTTCGAACTGCTAGGTTGGCAGGAGCTGGAACTAGAGATGGGATCTCACTCCATCATGCGGCACCCGGGTCTCGAACTGCTGAACTACTGACCTTCCAAAGCCTGCAGTTCAGCGTCTTAACCACTTGAGCCGCCGCAGCTCCTTAGCTGGTCTTAAAAGTGCCACTGGATGCAGACTTTGTGCTTTAAATAATGGAATAATAATAATAAAAAAATAATGTCAGAAACGTTTTTTTGTTAAATTTTTGTACCATTAATGGCAAAGCGAGGCCAGGAAATAGCATTATGGGTTGTTTTTTTACGGCCCACAGACCACAGAGGAGAAGCGCAAACAGTGGTGATAAATTAATTGCCTGAAATCATATCTCTGCGGATCTCTGTCACCCCAGTACATCAGACACGTTCATTAGTAGACGAGCATTCGCTAGGCATTAGAAATCACAGTGCTTTGGCCGGGAAAAGACGGGACTGACACGCGCTTGTCAAATTGATGGCTGTTCGGAGATGTAAAAATATGATAATGAAACGAGGTCTCCTCTGCCTGAATGGTAGTAATAAGGTGGTTTAAATGTCAGAGAGGTGTGCTATAAATTAATTTGCAATCTCGTGCTGTGACGATTGTATTTGGGATCTTTTTTTTTAATGGCAAAAAACCCCACATTGTATGAGCTGCAATGGAACACCGTGACTGGCTGCCCCCCCCGCCCCCCGCACGCAATCTGTACTGAAGCATAACGTGCTTTGGCTTACCAAATGTGCAGCTTTCAAAACGAAAGCACCGCTGGAAACGGGGGAGCGTGCGTGTGGGGCGGGAGACTGGTTTTGGGGCTGCTGAGGCTACAGGGGGCTGTTGTGTTTTTAAGAATGTACGCCTCACTCAGAACAATGCTGTATGGCTAGACAGCACTGAGATGCACAGATTGGCACGTGCATCAGATTCACGGTTTGTGATCCAACAGATGCTGGCAGCCTGCTTCATACATGGACCTCGGTAGTAGGAGAGGATAAGCTTGTGGTGGTGGTGGGGTGTTATGTGCAGTCACGTCACCGACTTATGGTGACCCGATGAATTAATGTCCTCCAAAACGTCCTGTGGTTAACAGCCGTGTTCAGGTTTGGCAAACTGACGGCCTTTGTGGCTTCCCTGATTGAGTCGGTCTGTCTCTTTTGGGGTCTTCCTCTTTTCCTGCCTCTTTTCCTAATATTGTTGTCTTTGCGTATGAATTAGGTAAAGGTACAGGTTCCCTTGCTCGAAAGCCAGTCGAGTCCGACTCTAGGGTTGTGGTGCTCATCTCTGTTTCCAAGCCGAAGAGCCAGCGCTGTCATGTGGCCGGCATGACTAGACGCCAAGGCACACGGAACGCTGTTACCTTCCCACCAAAGTGGTACCTATTCATCTACTTGGAATTTCTTGCTTTCGAACTGCTAGGTTGGCAGGAGCTGGAACCAGAGACGGGAGCTCACTCCGTCATGCGGCACACTCAGGTCTCGAACTGCTGAACTACCGACCTTCCGCAGCCTGCAGTTCAGCATCTTAACCACTTGAATTAATGACCTCCAAAACGTCCTCTTGTTAACAGCTGTGCTCAGGTCTGGCAAACTGAAGGCCGTGGGGCTTCCTTGATGGAGTCAATCCATCTCCTATTGGGTCTTCTTCTTTTGCTGCTGCCTTCCAGTTCTCCTAGCATGATTGTCTTTTCCTAATATTGTTGTCCTCAGGGGTCATTTCCTGCCGGAGCGCACAGGAGCGGAGCTCCGGCAGTAAAGAGCCCAGGGGGCGGGCACATGCAACAAGCCCCGCCCCCTGCTCCCAGCAGCCCTCAGTCAGAGCAAGAAGTAGCCAGGTAAGTTGCAGAGCCCCCTCCGCCCCCCAGTCTGGTGACGTCAGGGGGTGTGGCATATGCAAATGAGTTATGCTAATGAGTTATGTGAATGAGCGCCTGCACCTCTTTTTCTGCGAAAGGACCCCTGGTTGTCCTTGCCTATCACTTAACGACCTCCAAAATGTCCTCTTGTCAACAGCCTCATTCAGGTCTTGCAAACGGAGAGTGGCGGAAATATGTTGTTGGAGGCTCTCACGGCCGGAGTTCATTAGTTGCCGTAGATTTTCCGGGTTGTGTGGCCGTGGTCTTGGCATTGTAGAATCTGACGTTTCGCCAGTAGCTGTGACTGGCATCCTCAGAGGTATAACACAGAAAGATGGAGGACTCTCTGTGTCAAGGTGAGAAGAAAAATAGTAGGCAGGTAATCTATATCTATTCCGGAAGGTGGGGTAGGGCTGAGTCATTATCTTGTAGGAGTTCCCCAGGCTGTGAACATGCTAATTGAGGAGCTTTCCTGAGGAGGTTCTTTTGTATATGGATTGTTTCCTGAGGAGGTTTCCTGTTTCCTGAGGAGTTTCTTTTGTATGTGGATTGGCTGTTGAAATTCTAATCTTATCTGTAGTGCTATTGTCAGATGTAGAGCCTTTTGTGTTTTTCAGGACAGGAAACCCTGCCCGATTTATTTTTAAACTCTATTCTTTCCTGTTGAAATTGTGTTTATGTTTATGGATTTCAATGGCTTCCCTTTGTCATCTGACATGGTAATTGGAAGTGTGGTCCAGCCTTTCAGTGTCTTGGAACAAAATACTGTGTCCTGTTTGAGTTCTGCTCACTTTTCAGGTTGGCCAAGTCTGCAGTGTCTTTCATGTTCTTTTATTCTTGTCTGAGGTATACTCCTGCAGAAGTGAGGGGGGGTCTCTTCTGTCTTTTGCCAATCGTAGCATGTGTTGTATTTTTCTGGTGGGTCTGAATACTGTTTGTAGATGGTGTTTTTTCATAAGTTTTCCCATCTGATCAGTGATTCCTTTGCTATATGGCAAAAACACTTTTCCTGTGGGAGACTGTTTTTCCTCAGTTGTTTGTTTTACCTTTGGTTTCATCGATCTTCTGATTAATCAGACGAAATCAGAAATCAGAATAAATCAGAAATCAGAAGAGCATTGTCTTTGCCTATGAATTAATAACCTCCAAAACATGCTGTTGTCAACAGCCTTGCTCCAGTCTGGCAAACGGAGGGCCACATGGCTTCCTTCATGGATTCAATCCATCTCCCCTGTTAGGTCTTCCTCTTTTGCCTTCAACTTCTCCTCGCATTATTGACTTTTTCTAATCTTATTGTCTTTGCCTAGGCATTCATGACCTCCAAAATGTCCTATTGTTAACAGCCATGCTCAGGTCTGGCAAACAGGATTGTGGCTTCCTGGATTGGGTCTAGAGATGTAAAATTTCCAGAAATTTTGACGCTCGGAAAAAACCTTGTTTTTTCCCCAGTTTTTTTCGGGGGGAAACGGAAATTTTTGGGAAAATTGAAAAAACGCTACATTAGCACTTCTTTTGTCTTTTCTAGATTGCAAGTCATTCTGTTACTTTAGGAACATAAAATATGACTATGGACATTTTTACTTGGCATGAAATTATCACAACTAGCATATTAAAAATATAGTGTATCCAAACAATTATTACAAACAGAATACCCACCCACATGCAAAAACAAAACTGAAACCTTTTTATTTTCTTCTGACAATAGCACCTCCTAAAGGAAGAAATGCATCTTGTTCTTGCATTGGAGAGTTCAGTTTGTAACCTAGGACTTGCTTGTCCTCAGTGCACAGAAATTAGATCAATCTGATACCATTATATATTTTAGAAATGATTTGGAAAATATTTGAACACCTTGTCTTAAAATATTTTATTTATCATGTTAAAATAATATTTTACTCATCATGTTAAAATAAAACTTTCTATAATCATTTTTTTTCTTTTCTTTTTTCTTCTTCAATTTTTCCAAATTTTTTGGAAAAAAACAAAAAAGGCTTCAGGAAAAAAACGGAAAAAACCCGTTTCCCCCCCGAATTTTTCCGGTCTTTTTCCGGACCTTCACATCTCTAATTGAGTCCATTCCTCTCCCGTCGGGTCTTCCTCTTTTTCTCTTGCCTTCCACGTCTGACATTATTGTCTTTTCTGGTGAGTCTTGATGTTCTCCAAGGATAAGCGTGGAGGTGTCAAAACATTTTGGGGAAACTGGCGAACGCATTCCAGGCAGAAGAGGCAAGAGGGAAAAGGATTAAGATGTGTGATAGATTGGGGCCAACAGTGAGCAGCCCATGAGGAGGGAAGGAAGGCAGTACCTTCCCCATGGGTTTCTCCCTGGGTTGCCAACCTCTGGGCGAGCTCTGGCAGTCTTCTGGAATTGCAAATAATCTCCAAACTACAGAGATCTGTTCCCCTCTGGGGAAAATAGCGGCTTTGGAGGGTGGACTCTACTGCGTTAGACCCCAATGAGGTCCCTCCCCAAGTCTCCAGGAAACTTCCAGCCTGGAGTTGGCAACCCCACTTTCTTCACAGCAGCTGAGGCTCAGGTACTTTTGTGCGCTAAAATGCTTCTCGTTTAACTTCCTTAGAAGCTGAGAACTCTCAGTCAAACAGAGAAGCACTCTTAATTATTATTTTTTTAATGGCAAACGTCCGCTGGGAGAAAGTGCAATCTTGCCGGAATGTACCCTTTCTTTTTGTTTAAACAATCTGGAAAGGTTAAATCCAGCCAGTGCCGAGCACAGGGGAAAGGGAGGAGGATAAGGTTGCTCCCAGGAGGAGGGGACGGGTACAGGGTTGCCGACTCAGGGCTGGGATTTGGGGGTGGAGCCTGGCTTTGGGGAGGGGAGGGGCTTCGGCAGGATGTAAGAACATAAGAGACACCAATGTTGGATCAGGCCAAAGGCCCATCCAGTCCAACACTCTGTGTCACTCAGAGGCCAGAAATACCAGTGCCATCAGGAGGTCCACCAGTGGGGCCAGGACACTAGAAGCCCTCCCACTGTTGCTTATCTAATTCCCTTTTGAAGCCGTCCATGCTTGTAGCCGCCACCACTTCCTGTGGCAGTGAATTCCAAGTGTTAATCACTCTTTGGATGAAGAAGTCCTTCCTTTTATCCGTTCTAACCCGACCGCTCAGCAATTTCATGGAGTGCCCACGAGTTCTTGTATTGTGAATGTCTTGTGTTGTATTGTGTAATGTCAGAGTCCACCCTCCAAAGTAACCATTTTGGAGAAGGAGGAGAGGAAGAAGAAGAAGAGTAACTGGTCCGCCGCTCTTAACCATGACACCAAGCTGGCACTACACCAAGGCAACTGATTTCTGTCCTGGTTTGGGGAGGGGAGCAACTTCGACAGGGTATAATGTCATAGAGTCCACCCTCCTGAAGAAGAAGAGGAGGAGGAATAGATTGGATTTATACCCTGGGCTTCACTTGGAGTCTCAGAGTGGCTTACAATCTCCTCTGCCCTTCCCATCCCCACAACAGACACCCTGTGAGGTAGGAGGGGCTGAGAGAGCTCTTTCGAGGGCTGCTCCTGAGAGAACAGCTCTGAGAGAACTTGTGACTGACCCAAGGGCACACCAGCAGCTGCCTGTGGAGGTGTGGGGAATCAAACCCAGCGTCTGCGCTCCCAACCGCACCAAACGGCCCTGGGTTGCAAGAGTCCTTCCGTTTACCAGCTCTGCCTTCCAAGCTCGAGAGAGGGAGACGCCTTGAAACGCAAGCTGGGTTTCGAAATTATGGAGCGGCCCAGTGTAGACGCCGCCGAAAGACACGCAGAGAGCTAATGCAGAAAAGAGAAACGGTGAAGCTCCTGACTTCCCAGTTGGACTCGAGACTACACAGGGATTCTCATTTCCTCTCACGCTAAAAAATAAATTAATTAAATGAGCTCAGAGACTCTCGCAGGATCGCGGTATCACTTACGTTGTCAATAGGTCACTGTGCTTATTTATCCTGAATACGAATGAGTCTGGCATCGAAGCTGCAGACATCTTGTGTTTCATTTAGATTCGAGTCCGGTCGCACCTCAGAGACCAATAAGAGCTTCAGGATATAAGCTTTCAAGAGTCTTTGACTCTTAAAAGCTCCTGCCCTGAAACTCGAGCTGGTCTCTGAGGTATGACTGGACTCGAATCTAACTTTTACGGCAGAGCAACGGGGCTACCCTCGGACACTTGTATTTCGTGGCATTTTGGACTCCTGAAGCTAGATGCCTTCTACTGAATCAAACCATCAGCCCACCAAGGTCGGCATTGTCTACTCAGACTGGCA
>NW_015174973.1:41899-45736 GCF_001447785.1 Gekko japonicus | reverse complement strand
GCGCTCTAAAGCAAACATTTTTTTAAAAGCCGGAGATTGCCTGCGTGGGCGAAAAATGGTGGGAAAAAGCATTTCGGATCCGGGAGAAGAAACTGAAGACTACTTGGAAGTGGTTTACAGGTAAAACGGTTCAGCCCCATTTCCTGAATGGGACAGAAGCGTTTGTGTGTGAAAGTACAAATATATTCCGGTAGGGAACCGGTCCTAAAACGGTTCTGTCTGAAATGTCAGACCAGATACCGTTTGGGAACCGTTCCTGAACTGTGTGTATAACACTATCTGCAGTGGCCTTCGACTACTCACCCTTCCCTCAGGATGAGGGTCTCTCCCCCACAGCAGCCTCTTTCTTCTGGCCCTGTTTCCTGGGAAGAAGAACAGAACAGCTTCTCCTTTGTACTAGCTCTTTTGTTATAAATCCCCTTTCTGTGTGATTGGCTAATTTTGGCTCCAAAACCTCTCAGGGGCTTCTGGGAGTTGTAGGCCTAGCCTCCTCCCACTGCTACACAGGCTTCCTGGGCCTGCTAGGCCTTGCTTGCACAGCCCAGATCATGACAGGTGTCTTGGAGAAGAAGAGAAGGAGATTGGACCCCGACCTTCACTACCCGAAAGAGTCTCAGAGCAGCTTACAATCGCCTTTCCCTTCCCCTCTCCACAACAGACACCCTGGGGGGTAGGTGGGGCTGAGAGTGCTCTTTCGAGGACTGCCCTTGAGAGAATAGCTGTGAGAGAACTTGTGATTGACCTAAGGTCACCCAGCAGCTGCATGTGGAGGAGGAGTGGGGAATAAAACCCGGTTCTCCCAGATTAGACTCTGCCGCTCTTAACCACTACACCAAACTGGCTCTCCCACTACACCAAACTGGCTCTCCCACTACACCCAACTGGCTATGGGCTGGGAGGAAAGCCTGAATAAAGCTGGATTGGAAATTGTTAGTGAGAAAGTGGGGCAGATCTCACCCCATAAGTGCCCTGCCAGGCACTAATTTAGAGCTCTCCAACCTCTTGGTGGGCAAATGTGCAAAACAGAAAAGCAGTTTTTAAATGTGCTAGGTTCTGGCTTTGAAAGTGATTGGTAGCCACATGGGAAAATGGGTGGCCAATTGCATTTCAGCCTTCTTTGTCTTTTCTGTGCCAAATACAAAGCTAACAAGAGAAGAAAGATTCCCAGCGTGCATAAAGCAAAAGGGGAACATAGAACACCGAGATAACCCATCACAAACTGTAATAAATTAAATAAAATACTTATATTTATAGCCGAACATTGTCAACTTTTACACGCACAGATTAGCGCACGCAGGCACTCAACAGAATTTCAAGCAACAAGGTGCTGTTTTCCCCGTGCTCGCAGGCGCACGATAATTTATGCAAGTACTATTTTTCTTGCGCTCGCAGGCGCCAAGTGATTTGTGTAAATAAGCGTAAACTGTAAGTTCCAAAAGCAAATAATTAAAGGCTGAGTGTCCATTATAATATAAGGCTGAAACAGGCTTCCAAGAAGACTTCATTGTGAGCCGTGGCACGTAGACAATATTCAAGAAGGTGGACCTCAGTGCAAATGGCACCAACGAGACGCGTGTCCCAGGCAAGCCTCACGTTTTGAAAACTGCTTCAAATCTGGTTTATGGTTGGAACTATAAAACATCATAACTGTAGTATTACTCACACCCACTGTCATTAATGCATCCAAAATTTACATACCAGCATTGCCGGTATTCAGAAGAGAATACTCACCCGTAACATCCTGTCTAATGCATGGAGCCAAAACTGCCAAATCCCTCACGACGGAGCGGTTGTCTCCTTGCACTGCAAACATCAATCAAGTTTAAAGCCTTTCCTCCTGAATCAAACTGGAGTGGGAAATGTTAGTGAGAAAGAGGGGCAGATCTCACCCCATAAGTGCCCTGCCAGATGCTCATTTTGCGCTCCCCTCCTTCTCTTGGTGGGCAAATGTGAAAGACAGAAAGGCAGTTTTTAAATGTGCTAGGATACGGCTTTGAAAATGATTGGTAGCCGTGTGGGAAAGTGGATGGCCGATTGCATTGCAAACTTCTTGTCTCTTCTGTGCCATCTTTAAAGCTGACAGCCTGTACCTCAAGTGTGTTGTTAGCTACTCATCCTCCATTTTTCCATATGTTGAAGAATGAACATAAGAAGGTAAGAAGAGCCCTGCTGGATCAGACCAGGGGTCCATCTATTCCAGCATCCTGTCTCACACAGTGGCCAACCAGTTCCTCTGGAAAGCCAACAACAGGGCAGAGAGTCTGAGGCCTTCATAAGAACATCAGAAGAGCCCTGCTGGATCAGACCAGTGGTCCATCCAGTCCAGCATCCTGTCTCACACAGTGGCCAGACAGTTCCTTTTTTGGAGAGCCAACAACAGGGCAGAGAGGCCGAGGCCTCCGTAAGAACATCAGAAGAGCCCTGCTGGATCAGGCCAGTGGTCCACCTAGTCCAGCATCCTGTCTCACACACACAGTAACCAACCTGTTCCTCTGGAGGGCCAACAACATGGCAGAGAATCCATGGCCTTCATAAGACTATAAGAAGAGCCCTGCTAGATTTGGCCATTTGGATCCATTTGGTCCAGCATCCTGTCTTACTCACACAGTAGCCAAGCTTTTCCTCTGGATGGCCAACGACAGGGCACAGAGGCTGAGTCCTTCATTAGAACGTAAGAAGAGCCCTGCTGGATGAGACCAGTGGTCCATCTAATCCAGAATCCTGTCCCACACAGGGGCCAATAATTTCCTCTGGACAGCCAACAACCGGGCATAGAGGCTGAGATCTTCATAGGAACATGAGAAGAGCCCTGCTGGATCAGACCAGATGTCCATCTAATCCAGCATCCTGCCTCATACTCTGGCCAACCTGTTCCTCTGGAGAGCCAACAACCGGGCAGAGATGCCAAGGTCTTCATAAGAACATCAGAAGAGCCCTGCTGGATCAGAGCAGTGGTCCATCTAGTCCAGCATCCTTTCTCACACAGTGGACAGTCATTTCTTCCGGATGACCAACAACAGGGCACAGACGCTGAGTCCTTCCCCTGGTAAGAGCATCAGAAGGGCCCTGTTGGACTAGTCCAGTGGTCCACCTAGTCCAGTGGTCCACCAAGTCCAGCATCTTGTCCCACACAGTGGCCAACCAAGATGGGTAGCCATGTTAGTCTTTCTGTAGTAGTCCTCCAGATTAGAGTCCGCCACTGAACCACTATACCAACCTGGCTCTACACATGCCCCTGCGACTCTTGGAGGACAAAAAGGTGATAGGGATTTTTGATTATTTCCCCATGAAAGGGCATGAGTGCCAATCAAGGCTGGTATAACCTTTGCCGGTGAGGTTTCTGTGGGGATCAGTCAGGAATAAAACGCTCGGGACGAGTTCATTCAAAAAAGAATTTCATTGTGCCAGTTTGGTGTGGTGGTTCAGTCACAAGCTCTGGCACAGCTGTCCTTGAATAGAGCAGTTTGTGTCAGAGTTCTCTCAGCCCCACCCACCTCCCAGGGTGCCTGTTGTGGGGAGGGGAAGGGAAGGGAGTTTGTAAGCTGCTCTAAGACTCCAAGTGAAGGGCGGGGTATAAATCCAATCTCCTCCTCTTCGTCTTCTGATTCATCAGATCTCAAACTTTGGGTAGAGGCCACGGCTTAATTTTATTTATTTATTTATTTGATTTTCGACTTATATACCTCCCTGACCCCGAAGGGTCTCTGAGCGGTTTACACAGCTGTTGATACCTAACTAGGGCCACATTATTTTGTATGGGGGGTGATAACCTACCAGCACCCTGGCTGCGGGCTCAGTTGTTGTTCAGTTCCTGGCTCGGCTCCGCTGGTTGTTCGT
>NW_015174973.1:40901-41801 GCF_001447785.1 Gekko japonicus | reverse complement strand
TTATCTACTGGCGTTTTACACGCTTTCGAACCACTGGGTGGACGGGAGCTGGGACTAGGGCCGGGAGCTCACCCCGGCCACGGTGGGTCTCGAACAGCCGTAATGGCTGTTCACTGTTGTTATGGCAGGCGTTTAACTGCCTCCACCACCGCTCCCTGTGGCAGAGCAGCTGCTTTTTGTGCAGAATGTCCATTCCCCCAGAGAAAGTGGCTGCTTTGGAGGGTGGAGTCTACAGCATTATACTCTGCTGTGGCCCTCCTCCCCCCCCAGGCTCCACCCCCAAATCTCCAGGAATTCCCCAACCTGGAGTTGGTAACCGTATGTGCAGGTCCCGAGGCTGTGCAGGGCTGGTAGAAAGTTGGAAAGAAGATGTGACGGTCCCTCTAAGCTGTGGAGTCTTGCGAGTCAAAATTCAACTTTGTGAGCTTATTGGCACTAAAGTTGCGAGCGGGCGATTGGGCTCCTGCATAAGTTAGTTTCGCTCTGGAGCCGTCCCTTCCTGAGCTAAGACAAAGAGGTGTGTGCCGGAAGCTAAAGAACTGTGAGCTAGCGCACACTGACTCAGCTTAGAGGGAACACTGGTTCACCTCAAAAGGGAAGCTAACAGGGAGCAGATATAAGTTTGTTGAGTCCAGGAGTCATTTCCTGCGGGAGCGCACAGGAGCGGAGCTCCGGCAGTAAGGAGCCCAGGGGGCGGGCACATGCAACAATTCCTGCCCCCTGCTCCCAGCAGCCCTCAGTCGGGCCACAAGGAGCAAGAAGCAGCCAGGTAAGTTGCAGAGCCCCCCCCCTCCGGCCCGCCTTCAGGTACAAGCTCTCCCTCCTCTGTGAGGACCCATCTGCACTTTCCCCCCCACCCCCAATAGCTAGCAATCCAAAACAGTCCAGTGGTACCTTTAA
>NW_015174973.1:30578-40866 GCF_001447785.1 Gekko japonicus | reverse complement strand
CTCCCCCCCCAGGCTCCACCCCCAAATCTCCAGGAATTCCCCAACCTGGAGTTGGTAACCGTATGTGCAGGTCCCGAGGCTGTGCAGGGCTGGTAGAAAGTTGGAAAGAAGATGTGACGGTCCCTCTAAGCTGTGGAGTCTTGCGAGTCAAAATTCAACTTTGTGAGCTTATTGGCACTAAAGTTGCGAGCGGGCGATTGGGCTCCTGCATAAGTTAGTTTCGCTCTGGAGCCGTCCCTTCCTGAGCTAAGACAAAGAGGTGTGTGCCGGAAGCTAAAGAACTGTGAGCTAGCGCACACTGACTCAGCTTAGAGGGAACACTGGTTCACCTCAAAAGGGAAGCTAACAGGGAGCAGATATAAGTTTGTTGAGTCCAGGAGTCATTTCCTGCGGGAGCGCACAGGAGCGGAGCTCCGGCAAAGTCCACCCTCCAAAGCAGCCATTTTCTTCAGGGGAACTGATCCCTGCCGTCTGGAGATCAACTGTAATAGCGGGGGATCTCCAGGTGCTACCTGGAGGTTGGCAACCCCGGGGAAGCCACTTTTCTCCGTCTTGGGGGGGGGTTTCTGCCGTTAATGTAAAGCAGCCTGTCCAAGCTGGCAAAAAAAAAAAACCCAACAGTAACCCAGAAAGAAGCAATTTCTCCCATTATGTATTTATCGGCACATGTCAACTCGGCAATTTTGAGCTGCTGCGATAACTGGGTTTGTTTGTTATCACTGCAGATGAGTTTCTGGAACTGGGCTGCCGCTTGTCTCCCTGAGCGGACTGTTAAAATGTACCTTCCACTCCCTTCATCTCTAAGAGGCGCAGTTTGACTTCCCTAGAAACCCGCAGAGAGCCAGGTTGGTGTAGTGGTTAGGAGCGCGGACTCTAATCTGGGAGAACTGGGTTTGATTCCCCACTCCTCCACATGCAGCTGCTGGTGTGACCTTGGGACAGTCACAAGTTCTCTCACAAGATCGCAAGACCGACCTTGATGGACTGATGGTGCTCTGTACTGGGATTGAATCATCCCTGCGTGAATCACCCCAGGGAGTGGCTGAGCTTGGAGCGCAAGAACAATAGCCTGCCAGGATTCTGAAAGTAATATAGTAGTTGTTGTTCAGTCGCACAGTTGAGTCCGACTCTTCGCGACCCCATGGACCACATCACGCCAGGCCCTCCTGTCTTCCATCGTGCTCCGGATTTTGCTTAATTTCATGTTCGTTGCCTCGATAACACTGTCTAACCATCTCATCCTTTGCCGTCCCTGTCTTCTTTGATCTTCAATCTTTCCCAGCATCAGGGTCTTCTCCAGTGAGGGCTCCCTTCTCATTGGCAATCTAGTAGTAATGTTATGTAAATAACCTATCACGGGGAGGGGTGTGTGTTTGGGTGTGGCAATTGCATGCTATTTAACAGAGCTGAGGCTCTGGAGTCTTGTCTTGCTGTTGCTGAAATCCAGGGGTCATTTCGTAGAAAAAGAGGTGCATGAGCTCATTAGCATAACTTATTTGCATATGCCACACCCCTTAAAAGGACCAGGCAGTCAGTGATGGGAAAGACCTCAGCCTGAGACCCTGGAGAGCCATGAAGTGGGGCTATAGCTCAGTGGTAGAGTGTCTGCTTGGCACGCAGAAGTTCTTGGGTTCAATCCCCGGCAGCTCCAACTTAAAAGGACCAGGCAGTCAGTGATGGGAAAGACCTCAGCCTGAGACCCTGGAGAGCCATGAAGTGGGGCTATAGCTCAGTGGTAGAGTGTCTGCTTGGCACGCAGAAGTTCTTGGGTTCAATCCCCGGCAGCTCCAACTTAAAAGGACCAGGCAGTCAGTGATGGGAAAGACCTCAGCCTGAGACCCTGGAGAGCCATGAAGTGGGGCTATAGCTCAGTGGTAGAGTGTCTGCTTGGCACGCAGAAGTTCTTGGGTTCAATCCCCGGCAGCTCCAACTTAAAAGGACCAGGCAGTCAGTGATGGGAAAGACCTCAGCCTGAGACCCTGGAGAGCCATGAAGTGGGGCTATAGCTCAGTGGTAGAGTGTCTGCTTGGCACGCAGAAGTTCTTGGGTTCAATCCCCGGCAGCTCCAACTTAAAAGGACCAGGCAGTCAGTGATGGGAAAGACCTCAGCCTGAGACCCTGGAGAGCCATGAAGTGGGGCTATAGCTCAGTGGTAGAGTGTCTGCTTGGCACGCAGAAGTTCTTGGGTTCAATCCCCGGCAGCTCCAACTTAAAAGGACCAGGCAGTCAGTGATGGGAAAGACCTCAGCCTGAGACCCTGGAGAGCCATGAAGTGGGGCTATAGCTCAGTGGTAGAGTGTCTGCTTGGCACGCAGAAGTTCTTGGGTTCAATCCCCGGCAGCTCCAACTTAAAAGGACCAGGCAGTCAGTGATGGGAAAGACCTCAGCCTGAGACCCTGGAGAGCCATGAAGTGGGGCTATAGCTCAGTGGTAGAGTGTCTGCTTGGCACGCAGAAGTTCTTGGGTTCAATCCCCGGCAGCTCCAACTTAAAAGGACCAGGCAGTCAGTGATGGGAAAGACCTCAGCCTGAGACCCTGGAGAGCCATGAAGTGGGGCTGTAGCTCAGTGGTAGAGCCTCTGCTTGGCATGCCGAAGGTCACAGGTTCAATCCCTGGCATCTCCAGCTAAAAGTACCAAGTAGGAGGTGATGGGAAAGACCTCCGCCTGAGACCCTGGAGAGCTGTCAAGAGGGGCTGTGGCTCAGTGGAAGAGCCTCTGCCTGGCATGCAGGAGGTCCCAGGTTCAATCCCCGGCATCTCCAGTTAAAAAGGACCAAGTAGGACGTGATGGGAAATACCTCAGCCTGAGACCCTGGAGAGCCATGAAGTGGGGCTATAGCTCAGTGGTAGAGCCTCTGCCTGGCATGCCGAAGGTCCCAGGTTCAGTCCCCGGTATCTTCAGCTAAAAGGACCAAGTAGGAGGTGATGGGAAAGACCTCAGCCTGAGACCCTGAAGAGCCACTGCCGGTCTGAATAGACAAGACTGACTTGGATGGACCAGTGGTCTGAGTCTGTATAAGGCACCTACCTTCATGAGTCCAGAATGACACAATGATATAAATATGTGTTTTCTGAAATAATGCTATATTCAAGACCAAAAACTATAGTTTTTGACATATATACGAACCTAGTTTATTGTTATCCTTTTTATTCTTAGAAAAGCTCTTAAAATGTACTCTTTGATTATAGATTGATTATGACAACCGTAGTGGTATTAAGATGTAATGGAACATATAATGTAATAATCAATGTCCCAACAGTTAATAGACTATTACTATTAATATCAATAGTCACTAATGTAACTAATAGTGACAAATGCTGTTCACACCAGTTACAAAGATGATCTGACTCCAAGGGTAACGACAGAAAGAAATCATACTTACAAAAACAGACGTATGTCTTTCACGATGTATTCATGTAGGTACATGTAAACCTTTTTTGAATAATTTAGTAATAAATGTATATAGTGTACAAAAATCTCCCTCATATTATGTATTCTAAATGTCTTTGTTAAATGCTCTACATTTCCTCTGATGTTGATCGTTCTTGTTATGAATAAGTTATCGATTATTATCATATCTGTATCTCCCCTTTTCCCCTTTTCCCCCGTATTCCTATTTTAATTAATAACAGCAACAACAATAATAATGTTTAAAAGCTATTAAAAGGCCCTGTTCACACGGAGAAGTTGCCATGCTAAAGACACGAATGACAGGCGGATTTTCAGTGCGCGATCACACCACAACATCTGGGAAGCGTAGTGCACCCATGGCTTCCCGCCGAAGATGCGGATTAAAAACTACTGCAAAAGCGCACTAGTTTCCGGAAACCGCAGGGCAGGGGCGGGCGTCTGATCGCGTTTCCGCTTGAATCCCGTGGCGTCTGCCGCCCGTCCATGTCCCATCGCCAACCGGATGTGTGTGTTTTTTAGTCTCCACAGGATGCGCACAAATGCCCAACGGCACATACGCAAACATCGGTGAGGGGGGGGGAATTCCTATTTGCCATGGAAGCGACACCTAGCGATTGCCGGTGTGATTGCGCCGCACCGCTTCTTTGCCACGCTTCAGGATAGCCGTGTGAACGGCCTAACCACGGGAACGCGACGGGACGTGTGATCGGGCTGCCGTGCTTTGCTTTGCTCTGGGGCAAACAGCCACGCTTCCCCCTCACATTTTCCGGCCCGTGTGACCGGGGCCAAACAAAAGTATAAGGCAGATTCAGGAGGTCCATTCCAACTCTATGATTCTATGTATTTACGTTCACTGCTAATGCAGCTTGGTGACCCGCTCTCCTCTCTTTCCAGCCCACGACCATGTATTCTTCTGCCAACTGTTCCAACCTGGAATTAAAGTCTCCCGGCCTGGAGCTCCTCGGGACGCTGGCCTACCAGGATCCGTGCAGCAACGGCAGCAGCCAGGATGCGCGAGTGAGCTCCTTCGACCCCGAGGTCTTGAACATGACCGCCGAACAGCTCCGGATAAGGTACCTGGGCCCCCGCCGGTCAGGCTTCTTTGTCCCGGTCTGCACCACGTACCTCCTGATCTTCGTGGTCGGCGCCGTGGGCAACACCTTGACCTGCCTGGTCATCGTCCAGCACCGCTTCATGAGGACGCCCACCAACTACTACCTGTTCAGCTTGGCCGTCTCGGACCTGCTGGTGCTCTTGCTGGGCATGCCGCTGGAGCTCTACGAGATGTGGAGCAACTACCCGTTCCTCCTGGGCGCGGGCGGCTGCTGCTTCAAGACCCTCCTCTTCGAGGCGGTCTGCTTCGCCTCCATCCTCAACGTCACGGCGCTCAGCGTGGAGCGGTACATCGCCGTGGTCCACCCCCTCAAGGCCAAGTACGTGGTGACCAAGACCCACGCCAAGAGGGTCATCGTCACCGTCTGGACCCTCTCCATCCTCTGCTCGATCCCCAACACCAGCCTGCATGGGATCCAGACCCTCTACGTGCCCGGCTGGGGGGTGGTCCCGGACTCTGCCACCTGCACCTTGGTGAAGTCCCGCTTGATGTACAATCTCATCATCCAGGTCACCACCATCATCTTCTTCTTCATCCCGATGGGCATCATCAGCATCCTCTACCTGCTCATCGGCCTGCAGCTGAGGAAGGAGAAGATGCTAGAGGCTCTGGAGGCCAAGTCTGAGACCATCTGCGACTACCACAACGTCCGTCTCCAGCAGAAGACGGCCCGGAGGAGGCAGGTGACCAAGATGCTGTGTAAGTTGAGGGAGGGGGCCCCAGGAAGCATGGGGTGATATGGCTGGGAACAGGCCCATAGCCGTGGGGGGCATTTGGGGGCAATGCCCCCTCAGACCAAAAAAAAAAAATTAGAGCTTGATTTTTTAAAAAAAGTAAGATGCAGAAGACTGTCCGGGGGAGGCAGGTGACCGAGATGCTGTGTAAGTTGAGAGAGCCCCCCCCCCCAGGAAGCATGGGGCGATAGGGCTGGGAACAGGCCCATAGCCATGGGGGCATTTGGGGGCAATGCCCCCTCAGACAAAAATTGATTGATTTTTTAAAAAGTAAGATGCAGGGTTAGGATCCGGGCTATTTTTGTGCAGGAACGCACAGGAACGGAGTTCCGGCTGGCTCCAAACTTGGCCACGCCCAGCAGGAACTCATTAGCATAATAGGCCACACCCAACAGCAGGAACTCATTAGGATTGGCTACATTAGGAGTGTGTGGCCTAACATGCAAACATACAAAAAAAGCCCTGGTTTTGACAACAACCA
The DNA here is from genome assembly GCF_001447785.1 of Gekko japonicus. Classification (NCBI taxonomy): domain Eukaryota; kingdom Metazoa; phylum Chordata; class Lepidosauria; order Squamata; family Gekkonidae; genus Gekko; species Gekko japonicus. The sequence continues at coordinate 35,125 of NW_015174973.1, read as the reverse complement.
AGGTAAACAAAATAAGAAGCAAAAGGTGGGTGTGGCTGGATGAGCACACTTCTGGTAACATGGGGGTGCGGCCTAATGTGCTAATGAGCTGTGCTATCAGGGATGTGGCCCAATATGCTAATGAGTTTGTGCTGTTGGGTGTGGCCTATTATGCTAATGAGCTCCTGCTGGGCTTTTTCTACAAAAAGATCCTAACTTAGGATCCAACAGTACTGAATACAAAAGACAACTTCCAAATAAAGTTTATTTGGAGAAACTGCATTGGAGAAACTTTATTTGGAAAATGTGTCTTTTGTATTAAGTACTGTTGGATCCCAACCGTTTAAGAAATTATAAGAGTGTCTGCATTGGAGACATAGTTGAACTGTTAAGAATGGTTAAAGTTGCCTTGGATAATATATTCTTTCTACTTCTGTTCGTAAGTTATTCACGGAGTGTTTGTGTTTTGATACGACCTCCTCCTGTGAGCTCTCTTTTGGATATAACATCTCACAGGTATTGGCTGGAGATCTTATAAATCGCTTATTTATTTATTTACAACATTTATTCCACTTCTCCTGGAGAAACCGACGGCTTCCGAAGATAGGCTGCACGGCATTCTACCCGACCAAGTTTCCCCCCCCCTCTCTAAGCCCCGCCCTCCCCAGACTACACCCTCAAGCCCCCAGGTATTTCTGAACCCGGAGTTGCCAACCCTGAGCAGTCCTGAGTTGTGATTTTAAAAAAGAAAGAAAAGAATTGTTTTTTTCTGTTTCTAATGAATTTTATTTTATGTCTTTTATCCATGTTGTAAGTGGCCTTGAGCTCTGTACGGAAGAGAGGCGGCGAATAAGGGTTTTAAGTTAATTAATTAAAAATTGGCTTCTGAAGCATAGACCTATAGAGCAGGTTTCAACCTTTGCGAGACTGCGGGCACCTACTGCCGTTTTGGTGTAGTGGTTAAGAGCACGAACTCTAATCTGGGAGAACCGGGTTTGAGTCCCCACTCCTCCACATGCAGCTGCTTGCATGACCTTGGGTTGATCACAAGTTCTCTCAGAGCTGTTCTCTCAAGAGGAGTCCTAGTAAGAGCTCTCTCAGCACCAGCTACCTCCCAGGGTGTCTGTTGTGGGGAGGGGAAGGGAAAGGGGTCTGTAAGCCGCTCTGAGACTCCTTCGGGTAGTGAAGGGCAAGGTATAAATCCTTCTTCTAAATAAATTAATTAAAAATGCCTTCTCCTCAACCTTTTTGAGCCTGAGGGCACTTTTGGAATTCTAACTCAGGCTGGAGACAAAATGGCTGCTATAGGAGGCAGAGCCAACCACAACATTAGAAGAAGAATAGAGATTGGATTTCTACCCCGCCCTTCACTACCCGGAGGAGTCTCAGAGCGGCTTACAATCTCCTTTGCCTTCCCCGTCCCCACAACAGGCACCCTGTGAGGTCGGCGGGGCTGAGAGAGCTCTCTCGAGGACTGCCCGTGAGAGAACAGCTCTGAGAGAACTTGTGACTGACCCAAGGTCACACCGGCAGCTGCATGTGGCGGAGTAGGGAATCAAGCCCGGTTCTCCCAGATTAGAGTCCGCACTCCTAAGCACGACACCAAACTGTAGGCAGGGCCCACGATACCCACGGGCACCACATTGTGGACCTCTGTTATAGAGTAATTTGGAAGCTCCTGGACTGGTCCAAAGCCTTCAAGATAGAAACCCTCCCCAATAAAATGCTCCTCTTTAACACCTCTGGCCAGGAGGTCCCACGACTTCAAATTCAAGTTCAAAACCTTTATTGGCATAGATCATAATCATACAGTCGCCATTAGGTCCCACGACTTCCTTTGGCAATAAATCCCGTCCTGTGAGTTTTCTTCCAGTTTAGGATGTTTTCCTGATAACTCCCCCCGGGTTACGTCGATCTTTCACAACAGCTGGTGCCAGGAAATATAGGAGTCGCTGTCAGCGTCCACATTTTATCCTGTCTGGAATAATGGGTTTGTTAGCACAAACGTTTACGGGCGCATAAACCATGGGACTGATTCCCCAGAGACCTCGCTTGAACTCTGTATCGGGGGGGGGGCATTTTGCCGTGTCCTCCGCCCTCGATGCCCCTCCCTCTTCCGCCATTGCCGCATGTCTTCTTGTAAGGTTTCGCATGCACCTGCCCGTCTCGGTCTCCAAGTTCCCTCCTCCCTTCCGGCTTCCATTGGTATGCCTTCTTCAGACCCTGACATTTTGTTCTCGCTGACGTTTGCGCTTCTGTTTTTAACTAGCTGCGGTGGCTCAAGTGGTTAAGATGCTGAACTGCAGGCTGTGGAAGGTCAGTAGTTCAGCAGTTCAAGACCCGGGTGCCGCAAGACAGGGTGAGCTCCTGTCTCTAGTTCCAGCTCCTGCCAACCCAGCAGTTCGAAAGCAAGAAATGGCAAGTAGATAAATAGGTACCACTTCGGTGGGAAGGTAACAGCGTTCCGTGCGCCTTGGTGTTGAGTCATGCCAGCCACATGACCACGGAAACGTCTTCGGACAGCGCTGGCTCTTCGGCTTTGAAACGGGGATGAGCACCGCAACCCTAGAGTCGGATTCGACTGGCTTTCGAGCAAGGGAACCTTTACCTTTTTTAACTAGGACGAACGAGGAAGCGAGAGGGCGGCAAGGGTAAATGAAGGCCGGGAAGGATTTATTTTTATTTATTTTTAAATTTAAATTTTTTAAATTTTATTTCAACTTAAACAAAACACAAACTTTCACGGTTGTCAACAACAATATTACACAGCAAGGTAACTGCATAGGTTCATACAAACTTCAAAATTGATTACCTGTGGTGAAAAACATCATAATACTTTTTAGGAACATTGAATTTAGAGAACTCGGAGTTAAACGTGTTCAAGAAAAGGTAACCATTTCAAATGAAGATTAGGATTTTTACCTGAAAGATTTGTGTTGACTGTTACCTCTGAAATTTTATCCATGGCATAATCATCCCATATTTTCAAACGCCATGAGGACAGTAATTTATGGTGGGGAGGAACTGGGTCTCTCCTTCGCTCTCCTTTACACGAGACTCAATTAGCTTGCGGTCTTCGGCCATGAACATAAGAAGAGCCCTGCCAGATCACCAGACCAGCGGTCCGTCTTATCCGGCGTATTGTTTCACTCCCTGGCCGACCAGTGTCCCTGAGTTGGAAGGGCAACATACAACAAATACCGTGCGCAGATGATTATAACCAGGGCTTTTTTGTAGCAGGAACTCATTAGCATAATAGACCACACCCAGCAGCAGAAACTCATTAGCATATTAGGCCACACCCACGACAATACAGCTCATTAGCATATTAGGCCACACCCCCATGTTACCAGAAGTGTGCTCATCCAGCCACACCCACCTTTTGCTTCTTATTCTGTTTACCTTGTTTGTTGTCAAAACCCAGGGCCTTTTTTGTAGCAGGAACTCCTTTGCATGTTAGGCCACACACCCCTAATGTAGCCAATCCTAATGAGTTCCTGCTGTTGGGTGTGGCCTATTATGCTAATGAGTTCCTGCTGGGCGTGGCCAACTCAGGAGCCAGCCGGAACTCCGTTCCTGTGCGTTCCTGCCCAAAAATAGCCCTGATTATAACATATAAATAATGTTATTTTCAGAATCTTCCTCAGGGAGTTCAACAATAATTTTCAGCACAAGGTTGCCAAATACCAAAGTTTTAATCCAAAATTCTCTTTCAATGAACGCTGCACAAAAATTTTTTTTGATGAGCTATAAGCTTTTCACTTTGGAGGAGGCTTAACCCCCTTTTGAAGCCATCGCTGCCTCCGCGGGAAACCTATGCTTCAATAAACCATTTAGTCTTTAAAGTGTCCAAGACGCCTTTTGGCATTTGCCTGAGCGTGCAATAATTCAATGCATTCTGTATTGTACAGCCCGATCTCTTGGATGCCCGGTTGGGTTGCGAGCTCTAGTTTGGGAAATACCTGGTGATTTGGGGGGTGGAGCTTGGAGAGGGTGAGGTTTGGGGGGGGACTTCAGTGGGGTATAATGATCAGAGCTCTCTAGAGAGCTCTCTGAGCCCCGCCTACCTCGCCGGCGGGCTGCTACGTTTCCATGGTCATGTGGCCGGCATGACTAAACACCAAGGCGCACGGAACGCTGTTCCCTTCCCACCGAAGTGGTACCCATTTATTTACTTGCAATTTCTTGCTTTCGAACTGCTAAGTTTTAGCAGGAGCTGGAATTAAAGACGGGAGCTCACTCCGTCATGCGGCACCCGGGTCTCGAACTGCTGAACTACCGGCCTTCCACAGCCTGCAGTTCACCGCAGTGAAAAGTGGAGTATAAATCCAATCTCTTCTTCTCTTCTTCTTCTTCCGTTGTAATCCCAGGAGATCTCCAGCTGCCATTTGGAGGTTGGCAACTCTAATTCTTGCCTTTAAATGAAGCCTCCTCCCCGGTTGCTTTTTCAGTTAACACATAAGTTGTGAGATGCGATTACAGATAATATAATGCGTCGTTAAGAGCCCCAAGATGCTCCGTCATCGCCTGTTTCAGGCCGAACGTCTGTTCGGCGGCTGTGTCGTTTG
>NW_015174973.1:21955-29488 GCF_001447785.1 Gekko japonicus | reverse complement strand
TGTTTGTTTTTTGCTCTCCCCAAATACTAGACCTCGAGGGCCTCCAGTGAAGCTGACGGGCAGTAGGTTCAGGGCGGACAAAAGGAAATACCACTTTACACAGAGAAGGATTGAAATGTGGAATCTGCTACCAGGGGATGTCGCGATGGCCACAGGAACAGACAGCTTGAAAAGGGGATTAGACAGATTCATGGAGGACAGGTCTTTCAGTGGCTACTAGCCATGGTGACTAAAGGGAACCTCCACATTCACAAGCACAAATCCTCTGAATCCCAGGGCTAGGAGGCAACATCAGGAGAAGGAGAGCCAGTTTGGTGTGGTGGTTAAGTGCGCGGACTCTAATCGGGGAGAACCGGGTTTGATTCCCCACTCTTCTGCGCGATGACCTTGGGCAAGCCATAGTTCTTGCACAGCTGTTCTTGAAAAAGAGCAGTTTCCATCAGAGCTCTCTCAGCCCCCTCTTACCTCACAGGTGTCTGCTGTGGGGAGGGGAAAGGAAAGGAGTTCGTAGGCCACTCTGAGACTCCTTCAGGTAGTGAAGAGTGGGGTATAAATCCAATCTCTTCTTTTTCTTCTCCTCTGCCCTGTTGCTCGTTGGCCACTGTGTGAGACAAGATGCTGGACTAAATGGGCCACTGGTCTGATCCAGCAAGGATCTTCTGATGTTCTTATGAAGGCCTCGGCCTCTCTGCCCTGTTGTTGGCCCGCCAGAAGAACTGGTTGGCCTCTGTGTGAGACAGGATGTTGTACTGGATGGACCACTCATCTGATCCATCAGGGCTCTTCTGATATTCTTACAAAAGCCTCGGCCTCCATGCCCTGTTGTTGGCTGTCCAGAGGAACTGGTTGGCCACTACGTGAGACAGGATGCTGTACTGGATGGACCACTGGTCTGATCCAGCAGGGCTCTTCTGATGTTCTTATGAAGGCCTCGGCCTCTGTGCCCCGTTGTTGGCCCTCCAGAGGTGCTGGTTGGCCCCTGTGTGAGAGAGGATGCTGGACTGGATGGACCCCCCGGTCTGATCCAGCAGGGCTGTTTTGAGGTTCCTATGAAGGCCTCGGCCTTGTTGTTGGCCTTCCAGAGGAACTGGTTGGCCACTGTGTGAGACAGGATGCTGGAGTAGATGGACCCTCACTGGTCTGATCCAGCAGGGCTCTTCTGAGGTTCTTACGAAGGCCTCGGCCTCCATGCCCTGTTGTTGGCTGTCCAGAGGACCTGGTTGGCCTCTGTGTGGGACAGGATGCTGGACTTAGATGGACCACTGGTCTGACCCAGCAGGGCTCTTCTCATAATATTCTTATAAAGAAAAATCACAGCTTTGAGCATGGATGCGGGAGCAGTACGGTTGCCAGACTTTGGATTGGGCAATTCCTGGAGATTTGGGGGCGGAGCCTGCGGGGGGGGGGGAGAATTTCACCTAGAATCTGTGGCACACCATACAGCCTGCCAACTGAGGCTGCCATTTTCTCCACTGATCTCTGCAGCCTGGAGACCAGGTTTCATTCTGAGGGATCTGCAGGCCCCGCCTGGAGGTTGGCAGGCCTCACCACGAGACAGGCAGGCCACCTTTCGAAGTGGCTGAGTGGGCCATCCACCTAGTGTTTGTAAGCCGCCCAGAGCCCACGTGCGGGGAGGGCGGGGTATAAATGGAATAAAATAAATAAATAAATAAGCTGTGGAGTCTTGTAAACCAAAAGTTCTACTTTGTGAGCTGCTGGCATTAAAGCTGTGAGCGAGCCATTTGGCTGCTGCATCAGTTAGTTTGCTCTGGAGCCCTCCTTCCTGAGCGAAGGCAAAAAACGTGCGAGCTGGAGGCTAAAGAACTGTGAGCTAGCTCACACTCACTCAGCTTAGAGGGACCACTGCCCGTAACCCGGCATGCTTCCCTCAGCGGCGTACATTGATGCCGAACCACCACCTGCACCCGGAAGCAGCGGCTGAGTTGGCAGCGTGCCGTTTTTTTATTCGCACAACTCCGTGCTCTTCCATTAATGAAGCGATCGGAGAGGTGACCCTGCACACCTGCAGGAGATTAAGAAGCCTCTGCCTCCGGGCCAAATCTGGCTTTTCAATTAGCCATTTGCTCCTTATACCCCTTCCTAATGAATGATGATTCCTTCTCTCTGGAAGCCACGTCCCTGATAAGCTCTGCCGTGCCGGCCTGTTCCTTCACAATTGGCGGGATTTGCACTGCATTATTGTTGTTGTTGGGGAGGCAACAGCGTTCCGTGCGCCTTGGTGTTTAGTCATGCTGGCCACGTGACCACGGAAACGTCTTCAGACAGCGCTGGCTCTTCGGCTTTGAAACGGAGATGAGCACCGCAACCCTAGAGTCGGATTCCACTGGCTTTCGAGCAAGGGAAACCTTTACCTTTACTATTGTTGTTCTACATTTTTATTCCGCCCGGTTTCAAAGGAGGTCATGATTAGGAACACAATGGCTTCAGAAATTAATCTTTAAAACAACAACAGCAACAACAACCCTGACCTCCAGGGTAGAATGATCTGTTTATTAAGGTTGCCAGCCTCCAGGTGTGGCCTGGAGCAGTGTTCCCTCTAAGCTGAGTTACTGTGAGCTAGCATACAGGTTTTTAGCCTCCGGCTCACACATTATTATTATTATTATTTTAAATCCCCGGAGGGATGTTTTTTATTGTTTTTATAAGACTACAAAACTACAAAGAAAATATGAGGGAGGGGGATAACATCTAAGGATAAAGGATAGATAACCACACTACACTAAAGAAAAAGAGTAGAAAAAGAGGTGCAGGAGCTCATTCGCATAACTCATTTGCATATGCCACACCCCTGGACATCACCGGAAGGGTGTCAGAAGGCAGCACCCACCGCTCAGGCTCCACTGGACTGTTCTGGATTGCTAGCTATTTGGGGTCGAGGTGTTGGGGGGGGGGGGACGTGCAGATCTGCCCTCGCAGAGGAGGGAGAGCTGGTACCTGAAGGCAGGAGGGGGGAGCCCTTTGCAACTTACCTGTCTGCTTCTTGCTCCTCGTGGCCCGACTGAGGGCTGCTGGGAGCAGAGGGTGGGGCTTGTTGCATGTGCACGCCCCCTGGGCTCCTTACTGCCGGAGCTCCGCTCCTGTGCGCTCCCGCAGGAAATGACCCCTGGTACCAGCCAACATATGGCGACCCCCAGAGGGTTTTCAAGGCAAGCGGCATTCAGAAGCGGTTTACCGTGGCCTGCCTCTGTATCGCAACTTGCAACCCTGGATTTCCTTGGAGGTCTCTCATCCAAGTACTAACCAGGGTTGCCAAGTCCCCCTTGGTCACTGGTGGGTGATGGGGGTAGGGTTGCCATCTCCAGATTGGGAAACTCCTGGAGATTTGGGGATGGAGCCTGGGGAGGACAGGGACCTCAGTGGAGTACAATGCCACAGAGTCCACCCTCTGGGAGATCTCCAGGACCCACCTGGGGGGAAAGGTTGCGGGAATGGTGCCCTCGAGGACCGCCCGGCTCCTGCACTGCTTAGAGAGCCAGTTTGGTGTCGTGGTTAAGCGTGCGGACTCTAATCTGGGAGAACCGGGTTTGATTCCCCACTCCTCCACTCGCACCTGGCTGGATGACCTTGGGCAAGCTGTAGTTCTGATAAGAGCTGTTCTTGAAAAAGAGCCGTTTCTGCCAGAGCTCTCTCAGCCCCACCTACCTCACAGGGTGCCTTTTGTGGGGAGGGGAAGGGAAAGGAGTTTGTTAGCCGCTCTGAGACTCCTCTGGGTAGTGAAGGGCAGGGTATAAATCCAATCTCTTCTCTTCTTTGGGCCAAAATTTTGCTCTTTAACTGGGCTTTGAGGCTCAGGGGTTGGCCTCCTGAACGCCATTTTCATTTTATCACCTGTCTTTAGCCTGAGAAACGTTAAAACGCCATTTGAAACGGCTTGAGGTTTTGCGCTCGGCAGTGTCTGAAATGGAGGGTTTTTAACAACCCTTGCAGTGTTTCGATGTTTTTATTGTCATTTGTTTCGTAAGCCCCCTGGGGCAAGTTCCCCGGCAAGCCGGCACAGAAATTCTTCCAGATGAATAAACAACCTCCCCCGGCGCTGTGGTCCTGATCCGCATCGGCGCTCCCTCCCTGCAGCTGCTCTTCGAGGGTTTTGGGTTTTTTAAAATGTGTCAGGAGCAGTGCTCCCTCTAAGCTGTGGAGTCCTGTGAGCAAAAATCCTACTTTTTGCGCTGCTGGCGTCAACGCTGTGAGCGAGCGATCTGGCTACGGCATAAAGCAGTTTGCCCTGGAGCCGTCCTTCCTGAGCAGAGACAAAAACATGTGAGCCGGAGGCTAAAAAACTGTGAGCTGGCTCATACTTAACTCAGCTTAGAGGGAACACTGGCTCAGGAGATTAAATCAAATAAGGGGACCCCTCTGGTTAGGGATGCCAACCTCGAGGTAGGTAGCTGGAGATCTCTGGGAATTACAGCCGATCTCCAGGCAACAGAAGAAGAAGAAGGAGTTGATTGCCATGAGATGATTGCAACTTTACAGCATTTGGCTCCGGCACCAGCCCGGTGGAACACTCCCAAGGGAGATCCGGGCCCTTGCCTTGCTGAGAGAGGCTAAGCAGGGCCGGTCCTTGGAAAGGAGACCACCAAGGAAGGCTCTGTGGAGGAAGGCAAAGGCAAACCACCTGTGCTTCTCCCTGGCCCTGGAAGCCCCTTGCTGGGGGAAGCTAAGCAGGGTCAGGTCTTGGAAGGGAGACCACCAAGGAAGGCTCTGCGGAGGAAGGCAATGGCCAACCACCTCTGCTTCTCCCTGGCCTTGGAAGCCCCTTGAAGGGGGAAGCTAAGCAGGGTTGGTACTTGGAAGGGAGGCCACCAAGGAAGGCTCTGCAGGGGAAGGCAAGGGCAAACCACCTCTGCTTCTCCCTTTCCTTGAAATCCCTTTATCAGGGTCTCCTTAAATCGGTTGTGACCAGTGTTCTCTCTAAGATGAGTTAGTGTGAGCTAGCTCACATTTTTTAGCCTCTGGCTCACACATTTTTGTTGTCGCTCAGAAAGGTCGGCAACCCTGCTTTGCCCCCAAAATCTCCAGGGATTTCCCAACCTGGAGTTGGCAACCTTAGCTAGTAGGGTGGCACTTTGAATTTGGAGAGAGCGCTTTTAGCTAGACTGGAAGAAGGCGGCGGCAAGACCTGCATGCTGTTGATAGTCGGTGTCCTGATGCAGGATTAGCAGTTGTGCTGTCAGTGTAAGAGGTCGCCTGCCATCCTCCTGTAGCTAGAAACTTTCCATGACACTGTCTGAGAACAAATCAGACAGTGTCAAAATTCCTCTATATAAATCTATGGTGTGTGGCCTCAGAAGAAGAAGAAGAGGAGGAGGAGGAGGAGGAGGAGGAGGAGATTGGATTTATACCCTGCCCTTCACTTGGAGTCTCAGAGCGGCTTACAAACTTTTTTCCCTTCCCCTCCCCACAACAGACACCCTGTGAGGTGGGCGGGGCTGAGAGAGCTCTGACAGAAATTGCTCTTTTTCAAGGACAGCTCTCACAAAACTGTGGCTTGCCCAAGGTCATCCAGCAGCTGCAAGTGGAAGAGTGGGGAATCAAACCCGGCTCTCCCAGATTAGAGTCTGTGCACTTAGAAGAAGAAGAGGAGGAGGAGGACGAGGAGGAGGAGGAGATTGGATTTATACCCCGCCCTTCACTACCCAAAGGAGTCTCAGAGCGGTTTACAAATTTCTTTCCCTTCCCCTCCCCACAATGGACACCCTGGCAGGTAGGTGGGGCTGAGAGAGCTCTGAGAGAACTGTCCTTGAGAGAACAGCTCTGACAGAACTATGGCTTGCCCAAGGTCATCCAGCAGCTGCAAGTGGAGGAGTGGGGAATCAAATCCGGTTCTCCTAGATTAGAGTTCGCGCACTTAATCACTACACCAAACTGATGAAGCGAAGGGGTTCTCTGCTTGACTGCTGCAGATGGAGTTGTTCCACTGCGCTTAAGTAATAAAGTAGCTCCACACACACTCAAGCAGCCTCCTGCTCTCTTCCGTGCATCAATTGCTTGTTAGCCAGATGACCCCTGGATGGGTCAGTTCCATCCCACAGGCCGTGTTTGATACCCATCATCTAGATTGTTGCAGGGTCTGGATCCTGATTTTTTTTGCCTCTGTTGGGTGGTCCGTTGTTGTAGGTAAAATCCTGTTTAGCATGAGAGGACTCTCTGCTATGAAGCAAAATTCTGCCACCTAGGGCCTGTTACAGAGCTATCATGGCCTAGGTCAATAGCGATGTGTTGGACTGGTTTGAACAGCAAGCTGAAGCTGATAATAATAAATGTTGTGTATTTTCTTTGGACCTGTCTTGCAGTAGGCTATTTCTAAGTAACATTCTAGATTTGTTGATCTGATTCTTTACTTCCTTGGGTGGATATTACCATTTAAGTGAGAGTCCCATCAAAGTGGTTAGAACAAAGGCAGTTGTAATGTTCAGCCTGACAGTAGAAAATGTTTGGTATGTTTTAGGGTGGTAGCTGGAAGCATGCAGGTTTGTGGCAGTTAGTGGGCTTCCAGTATAAAGTAATGTTTATATGTTCCAGTATAAAGTAGTGTTCATTGTACAATGATATCGGTTAAGTGTTCTTGTTTTATATGCTGATCCATAGTCAGGTTGATGATGGGATGGAAGTTGTTTAAGTCATGATGGAATTTCTCAAGAGTTTCCTTCCCCATGACTCCAGATACTGAAAATGACATCAACAAATCTTAAGTGCTGAAGATGTTAAACTGGCAGAAGCTGAGGGAACATTACTCTAGGTCGGCCATGAAAACGTCTGCATATTCTTGGTGAATGAGGACACCTATGAAAGTGCCATTTTTCTGAAGGCACAAGCTGTTGCCAAATCCAAAGTAGTTGTGGGTGAGGACAAAGTGGCAGAACACGGTAGCAAAGTCTGTTGTGGTACTGTCAAGGATAATGCTAGTATTTAGGGACTCACCATCTACAATGTTCAAAGTAATGGGAAATGTAAAAAAAACAGAGGGCTCATTTTATCATATGTGGTGGACTTGTGAGAAAGCAAAAAAGTATTGGTCAGAGATACATGAAGAAATGGAAAAAAATGTAAAATGTAAATTTAAGAAAGAACCGGAAATATTACTTTTGGGACTTAAAATGGAAGAAGTCGATGTGGCAAAAAGGACATTGATGTGGTATATGATCACAATGGCCAGAATGACATATGCTCAATGCTGGAAGCAAGACAAAGTGCCTGAGGTTGGGGACTGGATTAAGAAATTACTTTTTATGGTTGAAATGGACAAAATGACAAGGAAACTTAATAATTTGGAAGAAGCGGATTTTTTTGCGGACTTGAAGGATTTTAAAGACTATTTGGAAAGTAATTGGGATATAAAGTACGGTTTATTTAGTTTTGATAACTATTGAAAATTAATTGATATTGTAAAATAGATTAAGATGTATAACCAGAATAGGGATGGGTAAATTACCTATAGATTTGTGTAATAGAATTAAAAGGAGGTTAAGAGGATTTAAGAACTGAGCAGGAGGTTGGAGCACTGTGGGAAGC
>NW_015174973.1:19204-21873 GCF_001447785.1 Gekko japonicus | reverse complement strand
CTTAAGTCTGGGGCAGTGATGCTCTGTATTCTTGGTGCTGGGGGGGGCACAGTGGGAGGGCTTCTGGAGTTCTGGCTCCACTGGTGGACCTCCTGATGGGCCCTGGGTTTTGGCAACTGTGTGACCCAGAGTGTTGGACTGGATGGGTCCACTGGCCTGATCCAACATGGCTTCTCTTCTGCTCTTATGTGCCCCGTGTAATAGCAAGTTTGGTCCCCTCAGAATGTATGCTTGGTTCTGAATATTGTAAGAGATGAGCTTTTCAGGGGGAGGACAGACTGCACTGCCAAAGTGGAGCTCAGAGAATGGATGTGGACTGAATCTTCCATGGAGCAGGAAAGAGTCCTTTCCCCCCCTCCCAGCCTACTGTGAAAAGAGAGAGAACCCTTTTGGAGGGAGGGAGGGAGGGAGGGAGGTACAAAACCTTTCCAGAGAAGAGCATCCCATTAACCCGAGGGGCAGCTTTTCCGGGGGAGAGTCTCGGCGCTGCTTATTATTCTAGCCAGAACTGTTAGCAGCAGCAAAGTGTGAAATGTCTGTGGGTGTACGAAATCATTCCGCATTTTGTCCCTTTTAACAGTTCTGCTCTGGTGGAGTTTTGCTGTGGACCGGGACAGTTGGTTTGCCAACAACCTGGAGTGAAAAAAACATCCCGTGCCAGTTTGGTGTCGTGGTGAAGTGCGCGGACTCTAATCTGGGAGAGCCGGGTCTGATTCCCCACTCCTCCACTCGCACCTGCTGGATGACCTTGGGCAAGCCACAGTTCTGTCAGAGCTGTTCTTGGAAAAGAGCCGTTTCTGTCAGAGCTCTCTCAGCCCCACCGACCTCACGGGGCGTCTGTTGTGGGGAGGGGAAGGGAAAGGAGATTGTCAGTGAAATATATCAGACTCAGGCTGCTCTTAACAAGTGAATTCAGCGTTATTGAACCAGAACAAATCAACATGAAAAACCATAGGAGCCTGAGCTCCTTTTAAACTTCCCCGGCTGGGAAAGCCACGCCCAGGTGAATGGTAAGAACCAATCATATTTACAAGATAAAGACCAATCATTGTTGTTCCCTCCAGTCACAATGCTTAGCTCTGATTGGCCCGCTGTCCGAAGCAGCCAATCAGAATGTGCACTTTAGGATAGCAGACTTTAATGTACTGTGTCTGAAGCTAGGCATACAGTAAAAATCATAATACATAACATCTAGCCACTCTGAGGGTGCATTCAGATGGGGCGTTTCAGCCGGCATAAACTGCACCGGTTGGAACTGGTGCAGTTTATGCCGGCTGAAACGCGATCACACTTACCTCCTGTCTGCGGAGCCCATCGCTGTATGCCCGTTCACACACAGCGGGCATCGGCGGTTTGTTTGTTGTTGTTTTTAACACAGTTTGCACATGCGCATAGGCAGCCATCCACAGAATGGCGATCTTCACGCATGCGCAAAACACCCCGTCTTACATTTAAAATTTAAAGGTAAGGACTTACCTTTAAAGTTTAAAGAGCAAAGTGGCTTCCCTGAGATCCCGGACTCCTCTAAAAGTTAAACTAAGGACCTTTTCTTTTTAAAACAAACGCCGGGGCGAAGCTTTGCCCAAGCGCATATCGCCGACCTAAAAAAAAAAAGGTGGGCGAAAATCGGAAGCCTCGGGCTTCCGAATGGAAGTGGCTCTACAACGTTGGAGAGCGATCAGACGGGGGGTAAAGCGATTACAACCGTTGCACTCAGGATACCACCACTTGGGGACCTAGTGGCAGAATACAACGGTGTAAAGCTCTTTGCAGCGGTTAGGGACGGAAGGCCGATGTTCGCCGTGTGAACGCCGGTAAGTACATTGATTCCAACCGGCACCTATACCGTTGCAAATGCCCCGTCTGAACGCACCCCGAGACTCCTCTGGGTAGTGAAGGGCTGGGTATAAATCCAATCTCTTCTTCTTCTTACGAGAGGCTTACAGTGTGGAAATGGGCAGCGGACGTTTGTCAAGGCATGGAGGTAGATTAACTCAGCCTGGTAAAGAACTAGGGTGACCAACCTCCAGGTGGTCGACGCCGAAAGAGAGAGATCACGGAAGGAGAAGGAAGTCCAAACAAAACACCCGTGACAAAAATAACGAAGAGTCAATAAAGACATATGTGCGATACTGGTTACTATAATAATTGTAATTCTGCGGAACATTCTCTTCTTTTGTCGCTCACACGCAACGTCCCATGTTGACTCTCTGATATCGGATTAGGAAGACCTTGGGTTCCGATATCAGAGAGTCAACATGGGAGGTTTATTTCAAGGGCCGAGAAGTGGGAATCGATAAGAAATAGGACTGCTCAGACAAAGGAGTCCTTGCGAAACGGGTATTTTCGTTGCGCAAAATTCGTTGCGTGTGAGCGATGAAAGAAGAGGGTTTTCCAGAGAATTATAATTATTACAAGAAGGGGGACCCGCGATACTCGCGGGGGGGGAGTATTCCCCACAGCTCCCGGCCTGCAGAAGCAGGAGGCGCTCTGCAGGAGAAGGAAGCGGCAGCTGGTGAGCCCAGCAGGTGGACCCAGCAGGCCCGCCAAGCCTTCTTCCTCCTCCCCCAACACAGGCAACGGCGAGGCCCACCAAGCCTTCTCCCTCCCCCCGGCACCAGCAGCAGCGAGGCCTGAGCGGCTCACAGCTGCCAGCCCGCCAAGCCTTC
>NW_015174973.1:6683-18798 GCF_001447785.1 Gekko japonicus | reverse complement strand
ACTTCTGGTAACATGGGTGTGTGGCCTAATATGTTCATGAGCTGTGTTGTCAGGGTGTGGCCTGATACGCTAATGAGTTTCTGCTGATGGGTGTAGCCTGTTATGCTAATGAGTTCCTGCTGGACTTTTTCTACCAAAAAAGCCCTGTGCATATCTATCTTTATTGACTCTTCGTTATTTTTGTCACAGATGTTTTTTTTTACTTCCTCAAGGTGGTGGCGGGATATCTCCTGGAATTATGACTGATCTCCAGGCAACAGAGATCCGTTCACCGGGAGAAAATAGTCCCTTTGGAAGGTGGACTCTATGACCTTATGCCCCCCAGAGCCCGCCCCCTAAACCCCACCCTCTTCAGGCTCCACCCCACCCCCAAATCTCCAGTTACTTTCCAATCTGGTGTTGGCAGCCCTGAACATAGCATCCCGCTAAGTCTCTATTAAAGGGACAGGACAATTTTCTCCAGACCATTGGCAACTCAAGGAGGGGATCGGGGTGAAAAACGTGGGAATCTAGAGGCAAGGTTTCCGTTTTCAGCTGAAAAGATGAAGTGTCGTGGTCAGAGTAGGGGTCCTAAACCCTTTTTGAGGCTGCGGGCACCTTTGGTCTTTTGAGAGGGGCTGGTGAGTGCCACCCCAAAATGGCTGCCGCAGGAGGTGGAGCCAAACCAAAATGGCTGCCTCTGGAGGCGGAGCCAGATGGAATACCTCCCTCCTCATACCTCCGGGGAAGAAGGAAATCTGAAGGGAAGGGAATGACACACCGACTAAGGAAAGCCCCGTTACCTACCAGTCCTCCTTATCCTCCAGTGGAAACCCCTTTCCTTTGAATGGGGGAAGCCAGTAACAAGCCCTGCCTTACAGTGGTCCCAAACCACATTCTGAAATCTCATTGGGCGCCAAGGGAAGTCATGGCGGGTGCCATGACGCCCCTGGGCACCAGGTTGGGGAACTAGGGTTGCTAAGTCCTATTCTCTTGCTGGCAGGGGGTGGGAGGGAGCTTTCCGGGAAGGGGGGGGCGTGGAGACATCGCCGCCCACGATGTCCCCAATGTGATGATGTCACACGGCAGTGACATCATCATGTTGGGAATATTACCATCTCTTCTAGCTCTAGCACCTTGCACTTTAAGTTTGTCATAACTGTACGATAAATTAAGATGTTTTATGTGTGATTCTATGTATTTTATACTTTTATGTATTTTATGTAAGCCGCCCTGAGCCTGCCTCGGCAGGGAGGGTGGGATATAAGTCAAACAAACGCTCTGGTATTTTGGGCAACATGTTGCCCATGGGTGTCACGGATAAGGAGGACTGGTAAGCAACGCCCCCTCTAAGCTGTGGAGTCTTGTGAGCAAAAATTCCACTTTGTGAACGACTGGCATTAAAGTGGTGAGCGAGCAGTTTGGCTACTGCATCAATTATAGTTTGCTCGGGAGCCATCCCTTCCTGAGCGAAGACAAAATGTGTGAGCCGGAGGCTGAAAAACTGTGAGCTAACTCACACTCACTCAGCTTAGAGGGAACATTGCGTAAGTAACTGGGATTTCCTTAGTTAGTTTGTAGTTCCTGTCCCCCTTCAGGATGAAGCGAGACGGGAGGTTAAGAGAATTCTCCCACTGGGGTACACTCAGCAGTTGGTCCCACCCTCTCATCGGTTAGATGTGGAGTCTCTTTGTCCCTCGCCGGCCTTCTGTGTTTCATCTTTCACCTTCTTCTCTCTCTTACCTGGGCTTGGAGTTGCAGCAAGTTACCCTTTTTGGAACTTAATCTGTTCACAGTAAGTTAAATGGACCTACATGAGTATGCCGTGTAAGATGTGCTTCCCATTTTGGAAGTAAAATTTCTTTCTCTCGTTACGACCGGAGTCATATCACCTTTGTAATTTGTTGGGAGAGCATTTTCCCCCTTAACTGGGGAAAACGTGGAGGATCGGGGATACTGCCAAAAAGCTTATGTGCTCCCAAGTCAGAATTGTTTTTTTTTAACATTTACCCCAATTCCAGTGTCCAGACACATTGAGTCCAGTGCTTCCTCTAAGCTGTGGAGTCTTGTGAGCAAAAATTCTACTTTGCGAGCAACTGGCATTCAAGTTGTACCCTTTTTGGAACTTAATCTGCTCACAGTAAGTTAAATGGACCTACGTGAATATGCCGTGTAAGATGTGCTTCCAATTTTGGAAGTAAAATTTCTTTCTCTCGTTACGACCGGAGTCAGATCACCTTTGTAATTTGTTGGGAGAGCGAGCGATTTGGCTACTGCATCAGTGAGTTTGCTCTGGAGCCATCCCCTCCTGAGCGAAGACAAAAATGTTTGAGCCGGAGGCTAAAAAAACTGTGAGCTCGCTCACACTGACTCGGCTTAGAGGGAACACTGGTTGAACACAGGCCCACAAATTCATATCTTGCTTTCTGCCTTTGGTCCGCAGTCATGCTGGTGGTCGTCTTTAACATCTGCTGGGCTCCTTTCCACACGGACCGGCTCGTCTGGAGCTTCATCACCCACTGGACCGACAAAATGCTGCAGATGTTCCAGTACGTCCACATCATCTCGGGCGTCTTCTTCTATCTGAGCTCGGCCGCCAACCCCATCCTTTACAACCTGATGTCCACCCGTTTCCGCGAGATGTTCAAGGAGGTGATGTGCCACGGACGCTTCCGGAAGCTGGGCTCCCGCAAGTACTCGCCCAGCAGCACCCGCGCCACAATGCGCAGCACTGTCTCCGAGCACATCCCGGGGGGCAACGGGGTGCCGCTTTCGGACGTGGAGGAGTACGACATGGATGCCGAGGGGGAGAACGAGGAGGAACAGGAGGCCCCGTACCTCTGAGGCCCCATTGAATGGGTTAGACTCATGGGGGAGTGTAAGCTCCTCGGGGCAGGGGACTGTCCACTGCACGGACACTGCATGCCGATGGCCTTGAGTAAATAATAAAGAGTAATACCAGGAGGAGGCAAGGAAGGCCTTTGCCTCCTTCCTTCCCATCTAGTCTTGAACTCCGATGCAGGCCTCATGAGACCAACCGAGTTATGAATGGAAGGCTACCTTTTGTACGGGATATAAAAGAATCTCTTGTCTCTCTGTCTGGCTCTGTTTCACTAGGTCTCTGTCTCTCTCTTTCTCTCTGTTTCGATGTCTTTGTCTCGACGTATCTCTCTTTCTCCGTTTTCATGTCTCTGTCTCTATGTCTCTGTCTATCTGTCTCTTTCTCCCTTTCTCTGTCTGTCTCTCTGTTTCCCTCTCTCTGTCTCTTTATCTTTGTCTCTGCATGTTTCCTTCTGGCCTTTTATCTCTGTTGCTCTCTGTCTCTGTCTCTTTCTCTGTCTTTCTCCCTGTCTCTGTTTCCGTCTGTCTCTCTGTATCCCTCTCCAGCTCTTTCTCTGTGTCTCTCTCTGTATCTGTCTCTCTTTCTCTCTGTCTGTGTTTCTTTGGTCCTGTTCAGATGGGCAGCAAATCCTGCCGTTGGCCCGGCTCTAATTTAAGCCAGATCTTTTTTATCCAGCATTGCATGACCAGACAGCTCCCTTTACCGCGCGCATATTCCGCGGTGGATTGTCTAGACGGCGTCCATCTGAAGGAGCTGCGTGGTCAGGTTTTTTTTTTAATTCTGTGCATGCGCATCTGCGCCTCAATGTGTACTTGTTTTTCTGCGCATGCGCGGAATTGAATGGTTAAAGCACCGCCAGTGGTACCTCCCTCTAGGTACCGTTGCAGTTAATGCAGTTCATAAATTTCACGGGCCCTTCAGAAACGTGAAATTGTCCAGAACGTTTGAGCGGAGCTCTGCGGCTGTTGTGTGTGTCTGTGCGTTTATGCGCATATTGCTAAGAGGTTTTTTTTTAATGGCGCCCATTCGTGATGGTCTGGAGTGCTGAGCGCTGAACGATCACACGGGGGGAAGTCGGCCATTGGCCCATCGGCAAGTATTTGCTCCGGACTGAAACTGGTATCTTTTAACTATGGCTCCCCGGTGGGGCTGAACAGGCTGATCGCAGAAGCAGCACTTTCCCCAGATGCCGCCGCCTGATCATTCCCTTTAAATCCGCCAGGCACTTCTGCCTGTCATGGATCTAAAGACCCATCTGATCAGGACCTTTCTCTGTCTCTCTCCCCCCACCTCCGTGTCTGCTTCTCTCTGTCTCCCTCTCTCTCTCTGTCTCCCTCTCTCTCTCTGTCTCCCTCACTCTCGCTCTCTGGCTCTGTCTCCCTCTGTCTGTCTCTCTCTCACTCTCTGCCTCTGTCTCCCTCTGGCTCTGGCTCCCTCTCTCTCTCCCTCTCTCTCTGTCTCTCCCCCCCCCGTGTCTGCTTCTCTCTCTGTCTCCCTCTCTCTCCCCCCCCCTCTGTCTCGCGCTCTGGCTCTGGCTCCCTCTCCCTCTCTCTCTGTCTGTCTCTCTCTCTCTCTGTCTGTCTCTCTCTGTCTCCCTCTCTCCCTCTGTCTCTGTGTCTCTGTCTCCCTCTCTCTCTCTGTCTCCCTCTCTTTCTCTGTCTTGGCTGATAGCTGTAAGGGAAGCCACATTCCCAGACTTCCTAACAGTAGATGGATATCATCGCTTTCCCAATCGCTAGCTCCAGAGTCTCCATTCAAATGGCAGCTGTCGCCTTCCAACTCGTGACGTGAGGCACGGAGGAAGAAGCTTGGTGGCGTCAGAAGCGAGCGTCTCCTCCTTCACCCCTTTGGGACTGAATGAGCTCCAGCCCCCTGATATGGGGGGGGTCAGGAGGGAGTT
Source organism: Gekko japonicus (assembly GCF_001447785.1). Taxonomy (NCBI): domain Eukaryota; kingdom Metazoa; phylum Chordata; class Lepidosauria; order Squamata; family Gekkonidae; genus Gekko; species Gekko japonicus. The sequence goes on along the minus strand of NW_015174973.1, from coordinate 14,077 downwards.
CACAGTTTGCATTTCAGGGCCCACACACCCTCCGCCCGAGTATACCTGCTGCTGCTGCTGCGTGGCTCATTTGTACCAAACATTGACGCACGTCCTTGAAGCCGACTTCCTTTGTTTTGGTTTACACACGCATGAGTCGCTTGGAGTCCCGATCCGATTAAATGTGACTGTATCCGAACAGCATATTATTTCCGGTGATGCAGAACTTCTGTCTGTGCTGGTCATGTTGATGTGATCGTCCATGCACACATGCGCCTCATTCACGGGTAGGATTGCCGGCCTCCAGAATTGCAGCTGACCTCCCGGCGACAGAGATCAGTTCTCCTGGCAGTTTTAGAGGGTGGGTTCTAGGGCGTTATATCCTACTGAGAAGAGAGAGAAGAGGAGAGGAGATTGGATTTATATACCCTGCCCTTCCCTCGGAGTCTCAGAGCGGCTTACAAACTCCTTTCCCTTCCCCTCCCCACAGCAGACACCCTGGGAGGTAGGTGGGGCTGAGAGAGCTCTGAGAGAACTTGTGACTAACCCAAGGTCACCCAGCAGCTGCATGTGAAGGAGTGGGGAATCAAACCCGGCTCTCCCAGATTAGAGTCCGTGCTCCTAGCCACTACCCCAAGCTGGGTCCCTCCCCTCTTGGAAACCTGCCCTCCCCAAGGTCCTCCCCTTGAAATGTCTGCGTATATGATATATTGAATAAGTGTTTAAATCACAAATAAACGTCTATAATGAGTTGGTGGTCCACAACCCAAAACAAATACAGTGTTCCCAAATATAGTCATATGTGCTCATAGCATATCATACATCAACACTGAGATACAAATGAACATAACAAAATGTAGAGTCCAGTGCACTGTTCCCTCTAAGCTGAGTTAGTGTGAGCTAGCACACAGGTTTTTACCCTCCAGTTCACACATTCGTGTCTCAGCTCAGGAAGGGATGGCTCCCGAGCAAACTAATCCATGCAGCAGCCAAATCGCTCGCTCACTACTTTAATGCTAGTAGCTCACAAAGTTGAATTGTTGCTCACCAGACTCCACAGCTTAGAGGGACCATTGGTCCAGTGGCACCTTTAAGACCAACAAAGGTTTATTGAAGGTATGAGCTTTTGTGTGCATGTACATGAAAGCTCATACTTTGAATAAACCTTTGTTGGTCTTAAAGGTGCCACTGGACTCTGAGGCTATGGTCACACACACACTAAATAATCCATTTTCAATCCACTTTCAATGCACTTTGCAACTGGATCTTGCCAGTTCACACAGTAAAATGTGTGAAAATGGTCGCAAATCCGGAAGCTGCAGCTAGTGCAGAATGCTGCGGCCAGGCTGTTGACGGGTCTTCCTAGAAGGGACCACATCCAGCCTGTGCTGAAAGCGCCGCACTGGCTGCCAATAGCGTACCGGATTCGTTTCAAAGTGCTGGTTCTTACCTTAAAGCCCTACATGGTCTGGGTCCAGCTTACCTAAGGGACCGCCTTTCCTCATATGTTCCCCCCACGAGCACTTCGGTCCGGGACCCAACATCTCCTGGCAATGCCAGGTCCCAAAGAAGCCAGGCTGGCCGCTACCAGGGCCAGGGCTTTCTCGGTGGCGGCTCCTATCTGGTGGAACAAGCTCCCGGAGGAGATACGGGCCCTGCGGGACCTTGTGCAGTTCCGCAGGGCCTGTAAGACGGAGCTCTTCCACCAGGCGTATGAGTAGGAGCCGCCACTACCATCACCATTATTCCATCTTTACCTGGCCCTGGATGAGGGAACATCAATGCTTCCCTGGAGCAGACGATGCTGAACAGTTGAAATACGCCATCAGTGAAATTTCATGTTGAACACCTAGAGCACTTTAGTCAATAACTCGAATGTTTTGTACTGTTGGGATTTTAAATGGTTTTAATTATGTTTTATATTGGCGTTTGCCCCTATGTAAGCCGCCCTGAGCCCGCATTGCGGGGAGGGTGGGGTATAAATTGAATAAAATAAAAATAAAATAAAATCCAATTGAAAACGGCACGGAAAGTGAACTATTTGGTGTTCATGACCACAGCCTAAATTTGTTCCACTCCTTCAGACCAACAGGGCTGACCACCTGGAAGTAAACATAGCAGTAACTGTGCGCACAGGCGCCGATAACAGGGTGTGCACATAAATCTAACCAGTCGATTCTCCTTGCTTAAAAATGCAATAAAAGTGTCAGAAGACCTCCAAGAGTCATAAATAAAGCTCCAAGAGTCATAAATAAAGCAGTGGACGACCAGTGAAAAATCTCCTATAGCTTCTCCCAGGGGTCATTTCCTGCAGGAGCGCACAGGAGCGGAGCTCAGGCAGTAAAGAGCCCAGAGGGTGGGCGCATGCAACAAGCCCCACCCTCTGCTCCCAGCAGCCCTCAGTCAGAGCAAGAACCAGCCAGGTAAGCTGCAGAGCTCCCACCCACCCCCTGGTCCAAAACAGTCCAGTGGCACCTTTAAGACCAAGTTTTATTCAGGTGCAAGCTCTCCCTCCTCTGCGAGGACAGATCTGCACGTTCCCCCCCACCCAAATAGCTAGCAATCCAAAACAGTCCAGTGGAGCCTGAGCGGTGGGTGTTGCCTTCTGGCACACTTCCAGTGATGTCAGGGGGAGTGGCATATGCAAATAAGTTGTGCTAATGAGCTCCTGTACCTCTTTTTCTAGGAAATGACCCCTGGCTTCTCCTCCTCCTCCTCCTCCTCCTCTTCTCCTTCTCCTCCTCCTTGTTCTCCTTCATCTTCTCCTCCTAAAAAACTAAATGCCCTGGTCTGGGTAGGCCAGTCTCCTCAGATCTTGAAAAGCTAAGCAGGCTCAACCCTGGTTTGTCCTTGGATGGGAGACCACCAAGGAAGTCCACAGATGCTACGCAGAGGCAAGCAATGGCAAACCCACCTCTGAATGTTTCTTGCAAAACTTAACGGGGTCGCCAAAAGTTGGCTACACTCTGATGGCACTTCCCACCACTCAGCCTGAACTACATGACCCAGCCCACTCTCATCAGATTATGGAAGCCAAGCAGGTCGGCTCTGGTTAATGGGTCATTTCGTAGAAAGAGAGGTGCAGGAGCTCATTAGCATAACATATTTGCATATGCCACGCCCCTGACCTCACCGGAGGTGTGTCAGAAGGCCACACCCACCGCTCAGGCTCCACTGGACTGTTTTGGACTGCTAGCTATGGGGAGGGGGACACACAGATCTGTCCTCACAGAGGAGGGAGAGCTTGTACCTGAATAAAACTTGGTCTTAAAGGTGCCACTGGACTGTTTTGGAGTGCTAGCTATGGGGGGGAGGGGAACACGCAGATCTGCCCTCACAGAGGAGGGAGAGCTTGTACCTGAAGGCGGGCCAGGGGGGGGCTCTGCAACTTACCTGGCTGCTTCTTGCTCCTCGTGGCCCGACTGAGGGCTGCTGGGAGCAGGGGGTGGGGCTTGTTGCATGTGCCCACCCCCTGGGCTCCTTACTGCCGGAGCTCCGCTCCTGTGCGCTCCCGCAGGAAATGACCTCTGCCCACCAAGCAATGTTCCCTCTAACCTGAGTTAGTGTGTGCCAGCTCACAGTTTTTTAGCTTCTGGGCTCAACACATTGTTGCCTCAGCTCAAGAAGGATGGCTCCAGAGCAAACTAATTGACACAGGAGCCAAATTGCTCGCTCACAACTTTAATCCCAGGAGCTCACAAAGTAGTATTTTTGCTCACAGAACTCCACAGCTTAGCGGGAGCATTGCTACCAAGAGCAGATGGTATCTCTGGACTTCCCTAGTCTCCCTCTACAGACGAATACTCTTCCGGTCCATTGGGCGTTCGGCAGTTAATAGAGATGCTCACATTTGTTTACACAGCTTTTCTGTTTGTTTCTTTCCACCGTGTCGTTTCCTGTTTCGCAAAAGATGCTTTCGTTTTGTATTTTAAATTATTGCAAACCGCCTTCACAGTTTTCTGTGAACAGGTCGTCTCTAAACCTCACCACTAAATAAATGAAAGGGGGAAAGATATCGCTGCGCCTCAGATACTTACATCTTGTATAGAAGAGCAAGCTAGAACAGGGGTGTGCTAGTTTGCTATATGGGGTTGCCAATTCTGGGTTGGGAAATCCCTGGAGAATTTGGAAGGGGAAGGCTGGGGAGGGTGGATTTTGGGGAAGGGAGCGGCCTCAGCAGGGTATAATGCCATCGAGCCCTCCCTACAGAGACGCCATTTTATCTCGGGCTGGGGTGTCAAACAGAAGGTTCGGGGGCCAGAACCGGCCCATCTACGGCTCTCACCCGGCCCGCAAGCAACAGGTATGTATGGAAATGTAAAGTATCCCTCCTTTTATGGTATCCCCTGAAAAAAACCTAGTCTTGCATATGATTAAATACATTTATTGGAGGTTCTGTGGATTCCCCAGCAAATCAATTGCTTTTACTGCTAGGAATCAATTGCTTTTGTATGCATTTTGAGTAAAAAGATAATATTGTTAATTGGGTTTGCCTGTGTCCTTTATGAAGTTTATCTCTCTGGTACCTGGCTTTATGGCGCACGTGGTCCGGCCCAACAAGGTGACGCTTATGTCAGATCTGGCCCTCGTAACAAACTTATGTCAGATCTGGCCCTCCTTTTATGGTATCCCTTCTGACACACTTCCGGTGATGTCAGGGGGCGTGGCATATGCAAATAAGTTATGCTCATGAGCTCCTGCCCCTCTTTTTCTACAAAATGACCCCTGGAGACCTCCAAGGAGGTCCAGGGTCGCTAGGCAGAGACAAGAATTGGCAAACCACCTCTGGACTTCTGTTGCCATGAAAACCCGATAGAGTCACCATGTCAGCTGTAACTTGATGGCACTTCCCCCTGGCCAAGATAGCCCGGGCTAGCCCAATTTCATCAGATCTCAGAAGCTAAGCAGGGCCAGCCCTGGGTAGTTACATGGGACAATCTTGGGACGCATTAACAGAAGCCTTGAGTGAGTCTTTCACTAGGGCGGACTCTGGCATTATAACCCACGGAGGTCATACTCAGTGTTCCCTCTAAGCTGAGTTAGTGTGAGCTAGCTCACAGGTTTTTAGCCTCCAGCTCACACATTTTTGTCTCAGCTCAGGAAGGAGGGCTCCAGAGCAGCCTAATTTTATGCAGCAGCCAAACTACCTGCTCACAACTTTAATGCCAGTAGCTCACAAGGTAGAATTTCTGCTCACAGGACTCCACAGCTTAGAGGGAACATTGGTCATACTCCTCCCAGGGCTATTTTTGGGCAGGAACGCACAGGAACGGAGTTCCGGCTGGCTCCCAAGTTGGCCACGCCCAGCAGGAACTCATTAGCATAATAGGCCACACCCAACAGCAGGAACTCATTAGGATTGGCTACATTCAGGGTGTGTGGCCTAACATGCAACAAGCCCTGGGTTTTGACCACAAACAAGGTAAACAGAATAAGAAATGAGGTGGGTGTGGCTGGGTGACCACACGTCTGGTAATGTGGGGGTGTGGCCTAATGTGCTAATGAGCTGTTCTGTCAGGGGTGTGGCCTAATATGCTAATGGATTTCTGCTGTTGGGTGTGGCTTACCTGGCTGCTTCTTGCTCTGACTGAGGGCTGCTGGGAACAGGGGGTGGGGCTTGTTGCATGTGCCCGCCCCCTGGGCTCTTTACTGCCAGAGCTCCGCTCCTGCGCGCTCCTGCAGGAAATGACCCCTGTGGACGACCATCTTTTGGGTACATCGTAGGGCTGTCTTTCGGCTATGCTCCTGCAGAGTGCAGGGAGTTGGACTAGGTGACCTGCAAGGTCCCCTCCAACTCGAACATTCTATGGTTCTAAGGAAGTCCAGAGTCCCTATGCAGAGGCAGGCAATGGCAAACCACCTCTGTTGGTCTCTTGCCTTGAAAACCCTGCAGGGGTTCCACAAGTCAGCTGGTATCTCAGGCTCTTTCCACCACCGATGGAGGGTTGGAAGTACAAATCCCAGGGATCCAAACTCTCCTGGGACAGGAGAAGAACAAAAAGAGGGGGAGGAGGAGATTGGATTCATATCCCGCCCTTCACTACCCGAAGGAGTCTCAAAACGGCTTCCAATCTCCTTTCCCTTCCCCCTCCCCACAACAGACACCCTGTGAGGTCGGTGGGGCTGAGACAGCTCTGAGAGAACTGCCCTTGAGAGAACAGCTCCGAAAGAACTTGTGACTGACCCAAGGTCACTCCAGCAGCTGCACGTGGCACAGTGGGGAATCAAACCCAGTCCTCACAGATCATTGTCCATGTTCTTAACCATTACACCAAACTGGCTCCTAACCACTACACCAAACCCAGGGGATCCTGGACTTGCAATATTCTGCCAACTCTAGCTTCTCCGGCCCACCAGAAGACCTGGCTGTACATCACAGGCTGTACATCAACACTATAAGAAGAAGAAGAGATTGGATTTATACCCCGCCCTCCACTACCCAAAGGAGTCTCAGAGGGGCTTACAATCGCCTTCCCCTCCCCTCAACAGACACCCTGTGAGGGAGGTGGGGCTGAGAGAGCTCTCTCGAGGACTGCTCTCGAGAGAACAGGTCTGAGAGAACTGGGACTAACCCAAGGTCACACCAGCAGCTGCATGTGGAGGAGTGGGGAATCAAATAAGGGACCCGGGAAATCACTGGTGGGTCAAACGTGTTTATTGCTTCATTGGTAAGCCTCCCAGGTCCGTACCCTGTGAGATATTTATGGTTTCCTTTTCTTAAAAAATGGATTTGCGGCAATACGTATTGCCCTGTCAGGAGGGATTTCCCCAGTTTCATCTAAAGGCGTAAAAAATAACGCCACCACCTCCAGTCGGGATCTAAATGAAATATGTCACCCCGGAGATCAGCTGCTCCTGTTCCTTCATTCGTGTCGAGGATGGCGGTTCGTCCCCTTTCCCTCAAAGATTCTAAGAGCTTTTGTAACGGGTAATATAGTTAAAAAAGAAAAGAGAAGAAATCTCAGTTCAGGAGAATATAAACGAAATTATGTTGAAAGTGGGCGGAGGCTGGGTGTCGATAGACTCCAGAGTGAAATGGGAGCAGGGATGCCAACCTCCAGGTGGGACCTGGGGATCAGTTCCCCTGGAGAAAATGGCTGCTTTGGAGGGGGGACTCCATGACACTGTGCCCCACTGAGGTCCCTGTCCTCCCCAGGCTCCACCCCCAAATCCCAACCTGGATCTGGCCTCCCATCCCCACCAGTGGCCGAGGGGGACCTGGCAATTTTAAATGGGGGGGGAGGAGGAGGAGGGAAGAAGAAGAAGAAGAAGAAGAAGAAGAAGAAGAAGAAGAAGAAGAAGAGGAAGAAGAAGAGGAAGAAGAAGAGGAAGAAGACGAGGAAGAAGACGAGGAAGAAGAAGAGGAAGAGGAGGAAGAAGAAGAAGAAGAAGAAGAAGAAGAAGAAGAAGAAGAA
>NW_015174973.1:0-6442 GCF_001447785.1 Gekko japonicus | reverse complement strand
TGTGAGCTGCTGGCATTAAAGTTGTGAGCGAGCGGTTTGGCTGCTGCATTACATTAGTTTGCTTTGGAGCCACATCCTTCCTGAGCTAAGACAATAATGTGTGAGCCGGAGGCTAAAAAACTGTGAGCTAGCTCACACTCACTCAGCTTAGAGGGAACACTGCTCGAAGGAGTCTCAGAGCGGCTTACAAACTCCTTTCCCTTCCCCTCCCCACCACAGACACCCTGTGAGGTAGGCGGGGCGGAGAGAGCTCTTTCGAGGACTGCTCTTGAGAGAACAGCTGTGACAGAACTTGTGACTGACCCAAGGTCACACCAGCAGCTGCATGCAGAGAAGTGGGGCATCAAACCGGGTTCTCTCAGATTAGAGTGAGGCCCCTAGCCAGGATTTTTTTAGTCGGGGGGCCTTTAAGTTTCTTAGAGGCCTCCAGGCCCCACCTGGAGGTTGGTAAGCCTACTTTCCAGCATCCCCTCCCCCCCAGAAGACATTATCTACTGGCCTTCTCCTTCAAGGCAATCACTCCTGCCGCTCAAGGCCCTGCAACCAACCGGTGGGGTTGCCACTTGTCCGGGAGAAAAATGGAAAGCACTGGCTAATTGAATTAAAGGTAATTTAATTAAGGTTAAATAGATTTTCTGGGGGGAATAGGGGCTATCCAGCTCTGCGCTGCCACCGTAGCCGGCCCTTCGCACCAAACAGCTGCACAGGAATACCCAGCTCCTTCCCCACATTCGTCACCGCTTGGGGGCCCTGGACTGGATGGGGAGTTGTGGGGCCTTCCCAGTAAGTCGTGGCGTCTAGCCCCAAGATGCTCCTCTAGCTACAGGCAATGTTCCCTCTAAGATGTGGAGTCTTGTGAGCAAAAATTCTACCTTGTGAACTACGGGTATTAAAATTGTGAGCGAGCGATTTGCCTACTGCATAGGTCAGTTTGCTCTGGAGCCGTCCTTCCTGAGTTTAGACAAAAAAACCTGTGAGCCGGAGGCTAAAAAACTGTGAGCTAGCTCACACTAACTCAGCTTAGAGGGAACACAGGCTACAGGCCTGATTAGAGTCCACACTCTTAACCGCTGCCCCAAACTGAGATGGTAGAGTCCTGAGATGGTACAGCTGACAGACAGTATTGCATTGGGGGTGCAGATGAGGGATGAGATTTCAAATGTAAAAATTAAGGCGTCCACACCCGCAAGCGGAAAGCTAGCAGCGCAAGAAGAGATCTGAGCTAGACCCTTTGTCCCTGATGTGCTAATTGGCTTGCGTGGAGTTTTATATCCATTCCAAAAATGATACCCTCCCTCATTCCACTGTAGCACCTTGGGACCGTGCCACCACATTTGGCTGCATTCATGGACCGGCTTTCACTCCACTATTCTCGATTGTTACAAAAGATTAAAACAATCAAAGATGGAGAGAGAACCTGTCAGCAGGAGCCGGGGCCGGGCACCATGGAGTGGGTGGGTCTGCCTGTCTTTTCTCCCCACCCCCTCTGAGGTCCATAGATGGACGGAATGGGGGTCGGGAGGGATTGACCAGGTTTACATTTGCCAACAGGCCTTGAGAAAAATCGCCTCTCCCTTTAACAGAAATGTAATGTCTGTAATGTAAGGAGCTGCGGTGGCTCAAGTGGTTAAGACGCTGAACTGCAGGCTGTGGAAGGTCAGTAGTTCAGCAGTTCGAGACCCGAGTTGCCACATGACGGAGTGAGCTCCCGTCTCTGGCCCCAGCTCCCGCCAACCTAGCAGTTCGAAAGCAAGAAATTGCAAGTAGATAAATAGGTACCACTTCGGTGGGAAGGGAACAGCGTTCCGTGCGCCTTGGTGTTTCGTCATGCCGGCCACATGACCACAGAAATGTCTTCGGACAGCGCTGGCTCTTCGGCTTGGAAACGGAGATGAGCCCCGCAACCCTAGAGTTGGACTCGACTGGCTTTCGAGCAAGGGAACCTTTACCTTTAATGTCTGGAAATGGGCAGCTGAAGGCTTTTTGTGGCTTGGAGGTCGATAAGGTGGCCTGGTAGATTACATCCCTTTAGGCCTCTGTTAAAGAGACAGGGCATTTTTCTCCCGGACAAGTGGCAACCCCACCGGTTGGTTGCAGGGCCTTGAGCGGCAGGAGTGATTGCCTTGAAGGAGAAGGCCAGTAGATAATGTCTTCTGGGGGGAGGGGATGCTAGAAAGTAGGCTTACCAACCTCCAGGTGGGGCCTGGAGGCCTCTAGGAAACTCCAGGCACTAGAAATCACTTCCCCAAACCCCACCTTTCACACAGGCCCATTGACAGGATTTTGTGACTTGTGAGGCAATTTCTGTTTTCTGATGGGGCTGACGTTTTCAGTGCAGAAAGAAAAGCCATGTAGCCAATGGAAAGCTGTTGCCAGGATAGACCTCTACATTGCAAGTGGTCAACAGTTCTCAGCTTCTGCAAGTTAATCACTTCTGCCAGCCTGAGCAACAATCCTGAGAACAAGACTTCCATAGTCAAGAAAGCTAACTCTTAGGCAGAAAAACTCTCAGAAAGGAGAGCAGTTTCTTGACACAGAGTCAGAAGGGATCCTAGAGGTCACCTACTCCAACCCCCTGTCAGCTATGCTGCCATGAAGGTTGGGGAGTTTGGTCTGTATCTGGTTAATTGCTATTGCTTTCCTTTCAGGTTAATTGCTACTGCATTCCTTTCTGTGCTTTCTCTGCTGTGCGCCAAAATGCTTATCTATACAGATGTGCAGGAGGGTGTTGTGGTGTCTGGGATTTCCCTAGGTGTCGTGGGAGAGTGTTCGTTCTCAGCTTCAGCTACCTAACGGTCCCTAAGCCTCATCCCGCCTGCAGGAGGGTGCCTAATTGGCCAGTGCTGTGGGGTGTGTGTGTGCATACGAATACCCTATATCCTATTATGCCCATGGGGCTGCCGCCATTCTTAAGAGTGCCTATGTTACTGCATCTATAGCTCTGCAATAAAAGTATAACCGTTCCTGAATGCGTGTACTTTGTTGTTGGCTGTGGGTTCTGACATCCCCTTGCTCAGTGCAGGAATTAGTCCACTACTGCACCCCACTCTGCTTAAAGGAGCACATGCTCTCTTTTTTTTTTTAACGATTGAAAAAAGCATACCAAAGAGATATTTGTGGGGCTGTGCCTTTAAGAAAGGAAGCCGCACTCCCAAAAGCCCCACTGTAGCTACGGGCCTGCTGCCACAGGCTCCAACCCTGAAATCTCCAGGTATTTCTGAATGCAGAGGTGGTAGTCGGCAAATTCCAGGTACTCCTGGAGGAAGCTTATCGGCTAGAGCAGCAGTTGTTATAGGATAGGTCTGGTCTGGATATGATAGTGGGTTGTGTCTTGGGTTGCCAGCTCTGGGTTGGGGACTTCCTGGTGATTTGGGGGTGGGTCTCAGGGAGGTTTGTGGAGAGACCTCAGCAGGGTTCGATGCCACAGAGCCCCACCCCCGGAAGCTGCCGTTTTCTCCATGGGAATTGCGCTGTGTTGTCTGTGTTGGAAAATTTGGTTAAAAAAATAGTTCGCTATTCAGAGCCTGCAATGGATCTTTGTTCACTGGAGAGGAGGCGTATTCTTTCTATGTAAAAAATGTTTTATTTCTAAAGGGAAGGGTACACGGGAAATCTACAAAACAACAAACACTTAAGACTACATCCTTGCTGTTATAAGTAAGAACATAAGAACATAAGAGATGCCAATGTTGGATCAGGCCAAAGGCCCATCCAACACTCTGTGTCACACAGTGGCCAGAAATACCAGATGCCCTCAGGAGGTCCACTAGTGGGGCCAGGACACTAGAAGCCCTCCCACTGTTGCCCCCCCCCAGGCACCAAGAATACAGAGCATCCCTTGCCCCAGACTGAGAGTTCCTTTCTTCTTGACCCCTAGAAGGAAATCACCTGAATACATTAACCAATGATTGTTAGTAAATAGACTCCAGTTTCCTGGGCTTTCTCCCCATTGGCTCTGTGCCGGGTTATCTTCCAGGTCAGGCTAAACAACAGCACAAAAGGTAAACACATTAACCACATAATGACTGAATTTAGACCTTGCAACGCACATATTTCCAGAAGTCTGGAGTTCAGCTGTCAATCCGGGACATCTCCAGGCCCCACCTGGAAACTGGCAACCCAAGTTGTGACTGTCTTGGAGTCGGGTTGGGAGGCCAGGCGTGAGGAGGAGGAACAGGGTGAACTGGGGGGAGGGGGCCCTAGGGTGCTGGGTGACAAATTTGGGACCGTCTCTGTGCACAGAATGCCAAACAGCCTGTTATTTGGTTATGAATGCTGTTTATTCATGAATACCCCAACTGAAAAATAAAATGTAAATCTGTTTCAGTGTTCACTGATGCAAGATCCCTGCATTCTGTTCTGGGGAGGGGGAAGTAGCACACCGTTCCTTTGTCAGCGTGTCCCAGTAAAACCACAGTAAGTTTAGAACTGAGTCTTTCGCTAGGGGGGACTCTGGCATTATACCCCACGGAGGTCACACCCCTCCCCAAACCCCGCTCTCCAGAGACTCCACCTTTTAGTCTCCAGGAATTTCCCATTGCAGAGGTGGCAACATACTTCTTCACCCAAAGAGTAATTAATTCGTGGAATTCACTGCCACAGGAAATGGTGGTGGCTACAAGCATGGACAGTTTCAAGAGGGGACTGGAGAAACAGACGGAGCAGAGGTCCATCGGTGGCTATTAGCCACAAGGTACAGATGGAACACACTGTCTGGGTCAGTGATGCTCTGTATTCTTGGTGCTTGGTGGGGGCAAGAGTGGGAGGGCTTCTGGAGTTCTGGCCCTGCTGGTGGACCTCCTGATGGCTCCTGGGTTTTGGGCACTGTGTGACACAGCGTGTTGGACTGGATGGGCCATTGGCCTGATCCAACATGGCTTCACTTACGTTCTTATGCCTGGGGCAGTGATGCTCTGTATTCTTGGTGCTTGGGCGGGGGCAAGAGTGGGAGGGCTTCTGGAGTTCTGTCCCCGCTGGTGGACCTTCTGATGGCACCTGGGTTTTGGCCACTGTGTGACACAGAGTGTTGGACTGGATGGGCCATTGGCCTGATCCAACATGGCTTCTCTTACGTTCTTATGTCTGGGGCAGTGATGCTCTGTATTCTTGGTGCTTGGGGGGCAAGAGTGGGAGGGATTATGGAGTTCTGACCCTGCTGGTGGACCTCCTGATGGCACCTGGGTTTTGGCCACTGTGTGACACAGAGTGTTGGACTGGATGGGCCATTGGCCTAAATTCTTGTGTCTGGGGCAGGGATGCTCTGTATCCTTGGTGCTGGGGGGGGGGCAAAAGTGGGAGTGCTTCTGGAGTTCTGGTCCCCCTGGTGGACCTCCTGATGGCATCTGGGTTTTGGCCACTTTGTGACACAGAGTGTTGGACGGGATGGGTCATTGGCCTGATCCAACATGGCTTCTCTTACATTTGTATGTCTGGGGCAGGGATGCTCTGTATTCTTGGTGCGGGGTGTGTGTGCAAGAGTGGGAGGGCTTCTGGAGTTCTGGCCTTGCTGGTGGACCTCCTGAGGGCACCTGGTGTTTTTGGCCACTGTGTGACACAGTGTGTTGGACTGGATGGGCCACTGGCCTGATCCAACATGGTTTCTCTTATGTTCTTATGTCTGGGGCAGCAATGCTCTGTGTTCTTGGTGCTTCGGGGGCAAGAGTGGGAGGGCTTCTGGAGTTCTGGCCCAGCTGATGGACCTCCTGATGGCACCTGGGTTTTGCACACTGTGTGACACAGAGTGTTGAATGGGATGGGCCACTGGCCTGATCCAACATGGCTTCTCTTACATTCTTATGTCTGGGGCAGGGATGCTCTGTATTCTTGGTGCTGGGGGGGCAAGGGTGGGAGGGCTTCTGGAGTTCTGGCCCTGCTGGTGGACCTCCTGATGGCACCTGGGCTTTGGCCACTGGGGGACACAGAGTGTTGGACTGGATGGGCCACTGGCCTGATTCAACATGGCTTCCCTTTTGCTCTCTTACATGCTTATGCTGATGTCCCTCCTGTACCCAATCCTCACCCTCCTCAGGCTCCATCCCCACATCACCGGGAATTCCTGAACCCAGGGCTGGCAACCCCAGCACTGGGCAGGCTGCTCTTGGAGCAGATTCGAGCTCTGACCTGATCCTCGCATCCGCCAGAGGACAGCCTGTTCGCACCCGTGTCCCCAGTCACATGGGCAGTGTTTTGGGGAGGCATCGACGACCTCTGGCGAAATGAGGATTGACCCAGGGGGTGACTCACTTTCTGGAGCGATCTCCAGACTGGCGTGTGCGAGTCGGGGCGATAATTCACCACTCACCATGTAAACACCCTGACAGCAGTCGTATCTTATGTCCGTTTATGATGCAGTTTGGCCGGGGCCGAGGCAGCCGAAGAATCCACGGGATTTCTGGATCCTGTTTCTCCCCAGCCATCGCTGCAAAGTATCCATTTGCTCTTT
>NW_015174972.1:98762-104373 GCF_001447785.1 Gekko japonicus | reverse complement strand
TTTTGCAGGCGGCTGCAGATGGGTGCTGAGAAACATGCTCTGTGCCTCTTAGGGCTCCCTGCAGTCTTTGTGCATGCACACACACACTCACATCTGCTCATTGTAACGATGGGGATTATGCTAGTTGCACATAATGCTTGAAAGCTGCTGCTTCCTGTATTTTGTTATCAAGAGAGAATGTTTCCCCCCCCATTTTGAGTGTCTCGGTATTGCTTCTGAAGTTCTCTTGTGTGTGTGCGTTGAGCGATTGTGCTGTTCAGGATTCTCCTATTTAAATGATAGGCCTCACAAAGCTGGTATGTTTTGTGTCCTGCCATTGTTCCGTCTCATGTAGGAAGAATTATTTGAAAACCCTTGTTCTGTCGATGTTGAGTCAGAAGATTTCCAGAGCCTGCCCCCTGAAGTAAAGCACGAGATCCTTACTGACATGAAAGCATTCACAAAAAGAAGAAGAACGCTGTATGAGGCAATGCCTGAGGTAACTCACAGACTTTTCTTTGCCTTTTCTAGTCAGCAGAGCTTGGCCGCTATTATAGCTGGTGGGAAATCTCTTATTGTTCTGAAAAATATATGACAATGCCATTCTCAATATGTATACACTCGAGTTGTCTGGTCAAGAATGGGCCAGATGTTGAATACACTTTTAACCTCTTAAGAGAGCCAGTATGGTGGAATCGTTAGAGTGTCTGACTAGAATTTGGGAGACCCAAGTTCAAATCTCCACTCTGCTGTGGAAGTATGCTGGCTGGCCGTGGCAAACTCTCACCTTACCCAACCTCACAGGGTTGTTGTGAGGATAAAATGCCTTTCACTTGCTGAGTTTTTCTGCCACAGCAGTGGCACAACTTGCCAAGTGAACTCAGAAAGCGTTTAAAGAGACTGTGGTCTCTTTAAATGCTCCCCCCTCCATTGAAAGTAATGGAGGATGGGGGTACCTTCTTTGGGGACCCATAGAATTGGACCACCTGGTCCAAACTTTTTAAAACTTGGGGGGGATTTTTGAGGAGAGGTACCAGCAGCTATGCTGCAAATTTGGTGCCTCTACCTCAAAAAACACCTCCCCCAGAGCCCCAAATCACTCTCCATTATACCCAATGGGGACCAATGGTCACAGAAGAACGCCATGCCCCATAGGGTATAATGGAGCCAGAAAATTTGGGTTTCCCAAATATTTCCTGGATCTGAATACCATACCAGTACTGGGATTTGGTAATATCGGGAAATACCAAAAAATACCATCTGTTGAGGGGTTTTTTGGACACCCCTAGTGGAAACCCATTGTCTTGAAAACATTTTTTCACTTTTCCATAGTAGACAGAGTGCCTGTTATCCCTTATACATTCATATTTTCATCCAGCCTGTTAGATACACTTTCAATAAAGGAAACTAAGGGATGCATACAGTAGCTTTGTCAAACTGAGTGTGTGCTGATGAAGGATTTGGAAACTGGTTTCCCCCGTCTAAATCCCACTAGGCTCCTTCCAAATATGGGCACCATTCAAAGATGCAGACCCTCAGCTGCATTGCTAGGAGGCAATATTGTCATTTGGCAAGATTCCCTTGCGTCTCTGATGCCATATTCCTCTTTGGAGGCATGGCGTCCTTCTGTGACAGATGAAGCGGAAATGTTCCAAAGTGTTTGACCCTTCAGAAGTCAGCTACTAATTTCCAGAAGGTTTTGCACATTAACTTTGATCAGTTTAAGTAGTAAGTATCAACCCATGGTATCAAAAAAAGAAAGCAATGTTTTATTTTAAAACGAGTGCCCCCCCTTCCTATTTTTAAAAAATATTTCCTCGTATTCTCTCAGTAAACATATTTGTCTTGGAAATATGGGAAATAAAACTCATTCAGAGGTTTGATCTATTTATTTATTTTTAATTATAGGGGTCCAGTGACTTCTCCCAGTATCAGCTGAAAGGACTGCTTAAGAAAAGCAGCCTGAATCGACAACTAGAGGATGTGGAAAAGGAGATGAACCAGCAGTACTCTGGCCAGATCCAGAGCCAGTATGAGAATGACGGGGGCTTCTTGAAAGAAGTCGAAACCAGGAGGGTCGTGTCTGAAGACACCTCTCACTACATCTTTTTCTTTGAGAGAGCCCCCCCCCCCCCGGCATTCATTCTTCCGCTGACTTCTGCATTTGCATTTTAGTGTGCACATCTTTCTATTTGTAATATTTCTCTCTGTCCGTAATGTTTTTATCCCCCCTTTCTGCCTCCCACGCCTTGACCTTGATAGCCCAGGCTGGCCCAATCTCATCAAATCTCGGAAGCGAAGCAGTGTCAGCCCTGGCTAGTCTTTGGATGGGAGATTCTGCATTTGCATTTTAGTGTGCACATCTATTTGTAATATTTCTCTGTCTGTAATGTTTTTATCCCTCCTTTCTGCCTCTCACGCCTTGACCTTGATAGCTTAGGCTGGCCCAATCTCATCAAATCTCGGAAGAGAAGCAGTGTCAGCCCTGGCTAGTCTTTGGATGGGAGATCACTAAGGAATACCAGGGTTGTGATCAATGTTCCCTCTAAGCTGCGGAGTCTTGTGTGCAAAAATTCTACTTTGTGAGCTACTGGGCATGAAAGCTGTGAGGCAGCGATTTGGCTGCTGCATAAATCAGTTTGCCCTGGAGCCCTCCTTCCTGAGCTGAGACAAAAATCTGTGAGCTGGAGGCTAAAAAACTGTGAGCTGGCTCACGCTAACTCAGCTTAGAGGGAGCACTGGTGGTGATGCGGAGGCAGGCAACGGCAAACCACCTCTGAAACATCTTTTGCCCTGAGAGCCCTACAGGGTCGCCATAAATCAGCTGCGGCTTGGCAGCACTTTCCTTCCTTTCCATCTGCCTCCCACACTTTATCCTCAGCGCAGCCTGGAGAGGTAGCTTAGGCTGTGGGACAGAGGAACTGACTGACACGGGCACAGGCTGTGTTCTGTGGCTGAGTGGAGGCTCGAACCCTGGTGTCTCCCCTGTCTTAGAAGCTGGAGTCTGTGGCTCTAGAACCCAGTGGGGCTAAATATAGAGGCAATGATGTTCTATTGAAAAAGAAAATGCAGCCTTCGAGTTAAGGTGTATCGAAGGAGGCCCTGACCTGGATAGGCCCAGGCTAGCACAATCTCATCAGTTCTTAGAAACGAAGCAGGGACAGCTGTGAGTGGGGCTAAATACAGATGCAGTGATGTTCTATTGAAAAAGAAAATGCAGCCTTCGAGTTAAGGTGTAATTGAAGGAGGCCCTGACCTGGATAGGCTCAGGCTAGCACAATCTCATCAGTTCTTGGAAACGAAGCAGGGTCTGCTGTGGTTAGTATTTGGACGGGACGAAGGACCACCAAGGAAGTCCAGGCTCGTGGCACAGAGGCAGGCAATGGCAAACCACCTCTGAACGTCTCTTGCCTTGAAAAGCCTGCGGGGGCTGCCATAAGTCAGAAGAGACCCGACGGCACTTTACCCACAGATGCACACCTATCGAAGGATGCTAGAATAATCAGTATGTGGAGGAAGTGACAGGCGATGATTTCTTATGGGACTAAAGAGCTTCTTAGAGATATTTTGTTGGGAATGTGAAGTTGTATAGTTTCACTTATGAAACTGGAGGAGAGTTAAAGGGAAAAAAAAAGCAACCCATTTTTACTAAACTTGTATTGAAGTGTGAGCAAAGAGTGGGTTAGCAGTGCAGACTTTAATCTGGGAGGACTGGCTTTTGATTCCCCACTCCTCCACATGTGGCTGCTGGGTGACCTTAGGCAAGCCACGGTTCTCTCAGAGCTGCTTTCTCAAGAGCAGTTCTCAAAAGAGCTCTCTCAGCCCCATCTCCCTCACAGCGTGTCTGTTGTGGGGAGGGGAAGAGAAAGGAGATTGTAAGCCACTTTGAGACTCCCAGGTGAAGGGCAGAGTATAAATCCAGTCTCTTCTTCTTATTTCTTCCAGGTATCCAGTCCAAAGAAGGTGTCTCCAGAGATCTGGCAACGACGTCTTCTGGCTATTCTTCTGCAAGGCCTCAAGGTTCAAAGCACAGTACTGAGACCAACAAGACTTCAGTCAGTGTAACGCCACCTCCATGTGACTTCTTGAAGACTGAATCAACTAACAGTACTGTCCCTGCGCCACCTTCTCCCAGAACCATGCGGGCCATCCAGGCTGCCATGATGGGAAGCAGTTCAGAAGAGGAGACTGAAGATGACAGGAACCATCAGCTTGAGTTAGGTAAAGCCAGGACTGGCCCTGTTGCGGATACACGCAGTGTCTCACCAAGAACACTGAGGGCCATTGAGGAAGCTTTGTGTGAGGAGGAAGAGGAGGTTCAACCACCTGGGTCCAGGAATGTAAGTCAAGCAGGACGAGCTCTCGTGAGCAAGCTTCTTTCCAGTAGTTCAGATGAGGAGGACTGGAAACCTGAAGAACAGAGCGGAAAAGAACTCCGAGTTCTGCCTACTACTGGGGAATCAGAAAATGAAACCCTTAACTCAGAGAGTAAACTGGACAAAGAGAAGTACATGTTGGAAACAGATATGAGTATACCTGAAGAGGCATATGACCCTTCTCTGGATAAAACGCGCTCTTCTGATTCAGGTGAAAAAGGAAGAGATGAGGAAAAACAGACTTCCAAAATGGACTCAGGTTCTCTGCGAGATGGTGACGTGGTGCTGCAGCCACTGAGGCCCTCGACACAGTCGGTTCCCTTAAGCCCTTCGAACTTCACAGATTTGGCCCAAAATGGAAAAGTTGAACTTTCAGGGGCATCACTTCAGCAGCCAGACAAGGATGCTTTTGACAGACAGAGTGGGCTTTCATTTACTCCAGGACCAGCCAGTCTTACTGAGGAAAGAATGGAAAATCATTCTCGGTCTGAAGAGAGCGATTCTGATGGTACGTCGGCTTTACATATGTAATGGCAAAAAATAGAGGTAGCACTGAAAAATTATACATATGATGAGGGAACATGGGAGTGATTTAGAGGAACTGCTTAGTAAAGGAAGCTGGGAATTATGGATCTTAGAGAAGCCATTAACTTTACCTCATATTTTAATGTTGTGAAATATTTTAGTTTTAATTGAAGTGATCAGTAAGTATCATCCTCTGGTATATATAATTCTATTTTGGTCATGGACTCCCCTGAACATTCCAACACGCTCCAAAATCAGTTCGCTCTCTGATCTGTCATTCAGAGGGTCTCCCTATCCACTGGCTGCTTTGCCTGAGTCCTGCCTCCAACATTCTAAACAGTTTGCTGTTCCTCCCCCCCCCGCCCACAGCCAGCCAGAACACAGAGGTCATTTGCACATAGGGCTGCCAAGTGGGAGCGGGGGATGGGGAAACTCCCGCTTTGGAGGCCCAATTTCCACCGCCATGGAATCGGGCTCCGGGGGGAACTCCGCCCCCCGAAGCGCAGTCATGTCGCTCACGTTGGGGGTGTGGCCCAGATCTGGGCCACGCCCTCAACGTGAGCGACATAGCACTTCACTTTCTGTGATGTGCTGGCGGCGCGTGCGCGCACCGCCAAGGAACTCCCAGAGCCCAGCGAGGCTCCCCCACTGCCAAGGTAAGAAGACTTGGCATATGTGGCCTGATTCGCCTTTGCCTCGGAACACAGAGGTCGTTTTCATATGCGGCCTCA
>NW_015174972.1:98022-98347 GCF_001447785.1 Gekko japonicus | reverse complement strand
ATTTTCCGCTTCCCTCTGCCGCCCCACCAGCCACAGTCGGGACACTCATCTGGAGCTTCCTTCTAGATCTCGTTGTATTTCTTCCCACAACCGGCATTACTCCTAGTTTTAAATTAATATAGCAGTATCCAGGGCCCATTGAAGTACTATGTAGCAGTAGATGCTGTGTGCAAGAAGGATCTCCAGCCAAAACATAGCTTCCCCTTCATTTAAAAGAGAATGCTTTTGTTTCATGTTCTGTGTGTAAGTAATGTACACACAACAGTGTCATAGATGCAACGAACATGAAATTGAGCAAACTTCAGAGGATGACGGAAGACAGGAA
>NW_015174972.1:67590-97756 GCF_001447785.1 Gekko japonicus | reverse complement strand
AAGAAGGATCTCCAGCCAAAACATAGCTTCCCCTTCATTTAAAAGAGAATGCTTTTGTTTCATGTTTTGTATGTAAGTAATGTACACACAACAGTGTCATAGATGCAATGAACATGAAATTGAGCAAAGTTCAGAGGACGGCGGAAGACAGGAAGGCCTGGTGTGATCTGGTCCATGGGGTTGCGAAGAGTCGGACTCGACTGTGCGACTGAACAACAACAAAATGTACTAAAACAATCAGATTTTTTTCAGTGTCGTTATACTCCACGTGTGGCTTTCCTGAAATACATAAAGTTTGTTTTTCTCTTTTCTGAATCCTGTTATATCACGGTTGCTCTTAAATTCTGCTCACCTTCTTCCTTCTGTCTCTGCTCCTTTTTAAAATTCTCCTACCTAATGCTTGGACATTGTAGATCCTGAGAGTATCACAGAATAATGCCAGCTTGCATAAAAGAAAATAAGCATAGTTGGAGATCTGCAGGCAGTTATATTTTATCAAATAAAGGCAAGCCATGTTATCTGTTTCTGAAAGGGCTATTCAGTACAAATGTGTGGTCATCTTGATTGGGGAAAAGTGCAGAAACCATATCCCAATGTTCTTCTCTGACGCTGGCCCCATAATTCCTTGGAAATGCTTACTGCTCACTTCAGTTTGTGTAATACAAGCTGTAACCATAGACTGTGGCTTCCTAGAGAAGTGGCTTCCTTTTGTGATGACGGAGTTCTTTCTGGTAACAGGTGTAGAGAATTGTACCCTGGTAATGCTTTCTTCTTTTTTTTAAAGCAAGCCTAGGAGAAGAGTAGGGAAAATTAAATTAAAGGGGAATCACTGTTACTTCCTCTATAACTTCTGGGGCAAGAACAGAGCAATAGCTGGTTTTGGCAAACTAAAATTGTTGTTTAATGGAGCATAACCTGTTATTATTTATTATTTTTTTACATTGGACAGATAGCTTCATTGAAGTGAATGCTGAACTAAGTAGTGAGTTTCAGGATGAAACTGACCGGGAGAAAGAAATGGGGGCTACCTCTTCGGTGGCTGCAAAGGGAGATCATGAAGGTACCGCTGAGAGATTTCCAGAAAATGCTGGCGAAAATGCAGAGCTGACCATACAGCAAACTGTGGAAACCAGAGGCGAGGAGGAGGATGCAGTTAACGAATGGCAGGATATCAGTATGGTAATTATATTGCTGTCTGCTGTACTGAACGTATATCAAGGGTAGGGATGTGTTCAGAGTGCCAGCAAAACGCGATGACTCAGGTTCCCATCTTTAACGTACTGAGCAACCCTGTAGCTAGACGATTGGGGGGGGGGTTCCCACTGGGGGAACGTATATCAAGGGTAGGGATGTGTTCAGGGTGCCAGCAAAACTCGATGACTCAGGTTCCCATCTTTAATGTACTGAGCAGCCCTGTAGCTATACGATTGGATGGGGGCAGCATGACATCACTCCTGCTGTTACAAAAATAAAATAAAAATAGAAGAGCTGGCTCCCTGGCAGGGGTGAGAAGGATGATAACAGAGCAAGGAAGCTGACGTCACCTCACCCCTCAGCAGAAGAGCCATTCTCCTCCTCTGGGGCCTTGCGGGCTGCTGCTGCAGCTGCTGGGCCCATTCCCATAGCAACGGACTCATAAGAACATAAGAGACACCAATGTTGGATCAGGCCAAAAGCCCATCCAGTCCAACCCTCTGTCACACAGTGGCCAAAAATACCCGGTGCCATCAGGAGGTCCACTAGTGGGGCCAGGACACTAGAAGCCCTCCCACTGTTGACCCCCCCAAGCACCAAGAAGTCCCTGTATGGCGCAGGGAAGGCCATGGTGGAGGAAGGGCCCAGGCCTACCCAGTAGCATCCTCCCCTGCCCTATCCAGTCATGTACCCCATGGGAGTGGGGCTGCACCTGCTTCTCCTACTGTGAGAGAAACACATGGGGATTGCAGTGGGCAGGAGGGGCTCTGGCAGTGCATTTGTGCACTGGAAAGCTGAATGCGTGGAGCTGCTGCCGTTGCCACTCTCCCTCGCTGCCTGCAGGGGTAAGGAGCGTGGTGCACCAGGGGTGGGTGGGTCTGGCATCCTCCCAGGGTTGGGGGGGGGCATTGCGGATTCGGGAGGGGGCACCATCCCCAGCTAGCTACAGCCCTGGTATTGAGCAAAAAAATTACTGTCAGACTGCAAAGCAGACTGAGAAAGGGATGAAGGCAAAGAGGAAGGATTCGGGGCCTGTAGGTCAATTTCAGGAGTAGTGTGTAGACTGTCTGCATCTGTATGGTATATAAAAATGATTTCATGTCTTTGCAATGGATTGAGAAGCATCTTTTTTGTAATGAATTGGACACCCCACCTATCCAGGCTTTCAAGACGTTTCTTTTGATCGTGAGGACTAGTAAGGTGTTAGTTTTTAAAACTAAAAAGAGAGAATAAAAATTCCAGCTACCATTGATGCATATGTGCATCCCTGAGCTGGTTTCCAGGGGGTTGCATAATCCTCCAGGGCACAGATTTGACAGTGCTGTCCTAAGCAGAGTTACACCCTTCTAAGTCTATTGAAGTCAGTGGTCTTAGAATGGTGTCTCTCTGCGTCGCATGGCATTGAAGTATCACTGTCATTTTGGTGGTGTGGGTTTAAGGAAATAATTGGTTTTGCTTTGTCTTTATAGGAAGAACTGGAAGGCTTGGAGGCCAACCTTTCGGTTGAGCAAAACGCACTCCGGGCTCAGAAACAGCAGCAGGAGCGTATCGCTGCCACTGTGACTGGACAGATGTTCTTAGAAAGCCAGGTATGGGTTTATTATGTGTGTGTGTGTGTGTGTGCATTGTTTTGTTTACCATTGCCCTATAGAGACTTCTTTTTACAAATGGGTAGACTGACTTGGCCAGGGTCTTGCAGCCATGGGATTTGAGTCCCCTTTCCTGTTCTTTTCCTTCTGGAGTCACATCACTCGCATTTCTCTTTCCTTGTCTTAGTGAAGCAGCGACGGTGCTTGATCCATTTCACTGAATAATTTCGGGAGTAGTGTGTAGATTGTCTACGTTTCTACAATATATAAAAATGAGAAAAAAATATTGGGGGAAATTACTTCACTTATCCCAATGTTGTGTTTTTCCAGAAGACACATGTCTGGGAAACGAGGAATGGGAAGCAATAAAATAAATGTATAGCTCATGAAGCAAGCAAAGTTTGGTGCAGTGGTTAAGAGCATTGGACTCTAATCTGGAGAACCGGGTTTGATTCCCTACTCTTGCACCTGAAGCCATCTGGGTGACCTTGGGTCAGTCACAGTTCTCTCAGGTGTTTTCTCAAGAGCAGTTCTCTCAGAGCTCTCTCAGCCCCATCTACCTCACAGGGTGTCTGTTGCAGGGAGAGGAAGGGAAGGAGACTGTAAGCTTCTCTGAGACTCCGAATGTAGGGCGGGGTATAAATCCAATCTCTTCTTCAAAGCAAATTGATATTTTCATATAGATGAAGAAAAACAGGCATCCTTACATTGTTAAGAAACCCCACTTACTCATTTTAGTAGTTCCTTCATATGTTGTTCCTGTACGATTTGGACGACCTCAGGCAAAATGTTACCCAGCTAGAACTGAAAGGTACTTTAAAGGTGGCAGATTGTCCAGTGGCTTTCTTTTGCCCCCATGCAAATCAAATACATCATTTTGAATCAGGTTGTTGACAGAACTGTGCGAGGCAAGAAGTCTGTGAAAATGATGTAGTCCTTATAGCACTTCAACAAATTGAATTAGATCAGTAGTAAAAGAGGAAAAGGAGCCATTTATTTAATGTACTACCAAGATTTGCATTTGCGGAAGAAGAAACGAGAAGGAAAAGACCTCATGTGGTTTTTATAGGTGGAAAAAAATTATAAGGGGAGTAACCAGTTCCTCCAGAGCAAAGCTAGTGTTAATAGATGTATCATATAACCACAGATATAGTGAGCTTGGAAAATTGTGTATTAGAAGCACCTGTCCGCAAGAGATTGATTTGCATCACTTACACAGCTGACAGCCATAAATATTACCAGTGAGTTTTTTCAACAAACGAAAAGGGTGTGCTCAACCTAACCAACTGCTGTCTTTTTTGAAAAGTTCTGTCACAAAAATGCATGTGGTGTTTGTGAGTTTGAGATCTTTGCAAGGTATGAGTTACAATAGCACCTCCTGCTTAATTTACCCGGTGGTGGTTTTTCATGCAGTTGCTGTAATGAATAGAAGAAGAAGAGAAGAGATTGGATGTATACCCCGCCCTTCACTACCCAAAGGCGTCTCAGAGTGGCTTACAAACTCCTTTCCCTTCCCCTCCCCACAACAGACACCCTGTGAGGTGGGTGGGGCTGAGAGAACTCTTGACAGAAACTGCTCTTTTTCAAGAACAGCTGTGCCAGAGTTATGGCTTTCCCAAGGTCATCCAGCCAGGTGCAAGTGGAGGAGTGGGGAATCAAACCCGGTTCTCCCAGATTAGAGTCCACGCACTTAACCACTACACCAAACTGGCTGTTGCTGGGCGACTTGAAGGGATCTGCCTGAGTTTTTCCTCTCTGGAAAGCTTGCAGATGTTTCACTCTGGAGACAGAGTGCTGTCTGAGGGCAGTGGCTGTTCTTGAGTCCCATAACTGGGGACCTCATCCTGTGTGTAGAAACAGTTCTTTTGTGGATACCCCAGATGGTGTGTTCTGGGTTTGGGTGGGTTTTTTTTTTTTTTGACAACTGTATAGATTTATAGCTTGCATAAATGGAGTGTTAAATGCCGTCAAGTTGCTTCTGACTTATGGTAACCCTATGAATGAATGACCTCTGTTATGTCCTATTGTTATAACAGCCTTGCTGAAGTCTTACGAAGGAGGCCGTGGTGTCTGATATCAAAACCAGACAAATCCCTCCTTCTTCCCCAGCAGGAGAAGGGGATTTTTGCCTGATTCCCTTTGAACCACAGTGAATTTTGTTTGGGGAGAGGGTTTTCGGGGTTTCAAGGGTAATAACCACCTCCACAAGCTCTCCTAGTGACTCTGTTAGGTCTGCCTTAGTCTCTACTTAGGGTTTTATAATGTCTTCCTCTTTGAGATCAGTAGTGGCCATTGCAGGAGAATAAATGTTTATTTCATGCTGAAATACAGGAAGAGTTGAATGTAATGTGTGCTTCTGATAGAAAAGCGATTATCCCTATTTGTTTCTTGTGTTGACATACCAGAGTGATAACCAGCTAAAGTGGATTAAAACCTACCTGCACCTTCTTCCCAGATAAGACTTAGCTTAGACACAGTAAAATATACTGTGTGTTTTAAATGGTGATCTGTTTTATTGAGATCGACTCCCATGGGTCCGTTCTCTTTAAAGCCAATTTGGTGTCGTGGTTAAGTGCGTGGACTCTAATCTGAGAGAACCGGGTTTGATTCCCCACTCCTCCACTTGCACCTGGCTGGATGACCTTGGGCAAGCTGTAGTTCTGATAAGAGCTGTTCTTGAAAAAAGAACAGTTTCTGTCAAGAGCTCTCTCAGCCCCACCCACCTCACAGGGTGTCTGTTGTGGGGAGGGGAAGGGAAGGGAAAGGAGTTTGTAAACTGCTCTGAGACTCCTTTGGGTAGTGAAGGGTGGAGTATAAATCCAATCTCCTCCTCCTCTTCTTCCTCCTCCTCTTCTTCTCCTCCTCCTCCTCTTCTCCTCCTCTCCTCCTCCTCCTCTTCTTCTCCTCTTCTCCTCCTCCTCCTATTCCCCCTTCTTCTATAAATGTTGAATTCTTTTCCTGTTCCATGTACAGGAACTTCTGCGCCTTTTTGGCATTCCGTACATTGAGGCCCCAATGGAGGCAGAGGCTCAGTGTGCTGTTTTGGACCTGACTGATCAGACCTCTGGGACCATCACAGATGACAGTGATATTTGGTTGTTTGGAGCCCGGCATGTTTACAAAAACTTCTTCAGTCAGAAGAAATATGTGGAATATTATCAGTACGTGGACTTCCAGAATCAACTAGGTGAGGCCAAAAACCTTGTTTATGTGGAATTTTTGAATCCCTGTGCCTTTTCAAAGATACCAGCTTGGGTCCGCTGTAGGAGTTCCATGTATGAAACGGGGAGAGTGAGTTCTGTCCCCCCGCCCCCCCCCCGCAGACCTCTTTCTTCCTCCTGTTTCTGGGTCCCCTTTGCCCTTAGAAACCGCATATGAGGAGGCAATCTGGGCTGCTCCACACGTGGACTTTAGGCATCTTTGCTTATCAGATTCTCAGGTTTTTCAGTAATAATAGATATCCAAGTGCTTTCCCTCAGATTCTGGCTTTATGAGTTCCCTGTTTGCTGTTGACTACTCTGTAGTCTTGGGGATGTAATTTCACTGTCTAGAGATGTACCCTGGCTGGATTATCTTCATGGCTGCTGCTGCCGGGCTCTGGTTTAGCACCCCAGTCTTTCTGAGAGGGTATGCAAGGACTCATGTTTTGCCTTCTAAGACTGGGAGTTAACCATGTCTGTTCAGAATTGTAGGGATACTTGGAGTAAATTATATGGTATAACTTTAGATGGAACATCTGTCAGACCTCTAATGGTAGCACTCCATCTCTCCATGCACCTCTGGCCTTAATAGCCCTTAATATTGCAACAGCACTAATAATTGAGATTGGCATCTAGCATCAAGGGATAGGGTAGAATAAATTTTCTTACCTTTTGATTCTGCTTCTATGCACTCTTGTAATGAGTACCCTTTCTTGGTGGATATGTGTGAAGACATGAGAGCTTCATATATTCATTCCAAACAGCACTGGTATTTAGAGGTTTGTTGCCTCCGGATATGGAGATCCTTGTTGTTTGCTATAGCTAGCATCCATTGAGGCATTCTCCTCTATGAATCTGTCTAATCCCCTTGTACATCCCTCCATGTAAGGGGCCATCACTGCATCCCTGGAGAATGAATTCAGAATTCTGGGCTCTTTGTGCTTGCTGATGGTTAGCAAGGTTTTTAACCTCAGTGTCTTGAAGCCTTCCCAGCCCTGCTGCTGGAGACCTCTTTATTGAAAAGACTGGCTCTGGCCTCTTGCTTAAGTCAAAGCTTTCATTCTGTTTGCCAAGCCGTAGTTCCTTTCTCTGGGTATGTTGGTAAAGCTGATCCTTGTTGGGATAGAATTCTTAAGACTGTGCTGTCAAATCTAGCTTCCTCGTTTCCTTTCTCTCCCCCCCCCCCAGGCTTAGATCGAAACAAGTTAATTAGTTTGGCGTACCTGCTCGGGAGTGACTACACAGAAGGCATTCCTAACGTTGGTTACGTCACAGCGATGGAGATTTTGAATGAATTTCCCGGGCGAGGAATGGAGCCCCTTCTCCAGCTTGGGTAGGTGATTTTCCTTCCTCAGTTGTCTTTGGTTCTCTGTCTTCTCCTCTGGTGCAAACTCTTACCATTAGCCACAGAATTGTGACTGGTAGAATCTGGCTCTTGCCCACTTTGGAGGTGCCATCGCAGTTCTCTTTGTGAACCTTGCATCCTGTGGCTGTAATCTAAAGAGCAGACGCGTGTCAGAAAAACACTTGTGCTGATGGGCGCAGACTGTCTCGGTTGGTTTCAAAAAAAGAGTCAAAGGGTGGAGCCTAGTGGTACCTCTCAGGGGAAGAAGGCATATCACAGTGCTGGGGCAACTGCTGAAGAGGCCCTGCTACTCATAGGCCTGAAAGGAGAGGCCTGGGAGTTGTATTACATTTGTCTGTGGTGTCAGTCGAGTCTTGAAATCAACCATATAAATAGAGGTTGGGTGTTTGTCTACCACGGGTTTTCTGTAGTTTGATCTTATTGGCCATCAGAAGCCAAAGGTAGACATCCAGCTTGGGGCCAAATGAGATTTCTTCACTTCTTTGTTCCTCCACATCTTTTTTTTTTAATTTACAGTTTTTTATTGATAAGTAGGAAAAACAAGAGGTAATAACAGTTCAAAATACAATTTCCAGTACAATGAGTAAGAGAAAACAAACTGGTACGAAGATGCGTACACATTGTACGTAATTAGAGAATAAAACTTAACATCGAGAAGGATTTACTACAACTATTGCAATTAGATAGTATGATAAGATACTTGTTTATACAACCAATTGACTGCTGAAATTAGCACTTATAATAAGAGTTTGATAACAAATCCTTTTAAAGGTTAAAAGAAAAGTTAGCTGTGAACGTTAACAAGTATTCGCTGATCCTACTGGAAAATTCTGACTTGAGGTATATTAACACAAAGTTAGGAACGTACTTGTAAATTACGAGTCTTCATTTTGTATGGACTAGATCCCTTGTTTCTCCATATCTAAGAGATGATGTTAGCGTGTTACAGACTCCCATTATGGTTGGAGGGAACAATTATCTCAGAATTTATATTATAAATTTGGTAGTAACTACACACAGTCTGAATAATCTTTGGGATCATTTCTATATGGCTGTGTGCTACACTTTATTTGGAAATGAAAAGAATTCCCGATAAATCTGTGTTTTAACTTAGCCTTATGCTAGATATGGGGAAGAAGTGAATATGTCCAGGCAGAAGGTACAGTCCATAATGGAAACAGAGGGGGAAAGATCCCGTCCTTAACAACAAGATGCCATCTGTTGTATAATAACATTTAACAGGAAACAGACAATTCTGATCTCGCATCAAGGAAGTAGTTCTGTACTTGACTGAAGCTAGATGGAGAGAAGAAAGAAGAGGAACCATTTGAAAATCACATCCCTAAGTAAATTCCTAAGGGGGAGCGCAGTGTCACAGGTGTAACATATTTAATTACTTTGCAGTGAGGTTACCATGGATACCAGCTTTCCGTTTGCAAAATATTGTGCATAGAGGAGGGCCTCGTTTTTGGAGATCCTAACATACAGAGAGGTTCAGATGGGGGTGAATGTTCCCCGAGGCACTCTGCATCCAAAGTGCTTAAGGCTTTAAAGCTCAAGAACAACTCCTTGACCTCGGTCCAGGAATGTATTGGTAGCCAATGAAATCGCTGTAATTAGTTGCCACTTCTTTGCACCAGCAGACACAAAGACAGTTCAAAATTTCAAGCTACTTGAAGTTGTTCGACAGTCTTCAAGGGCAGCCCAATATAGAAGGCATTACAGTAGTCCAGTCTGAAAGTTACAAGGGTGTGAATGCCTCTGGTTGAGTCTTTACATCAAGGTAGGCGGCCATGTTTTGCCCTGACGTCCAGAGCCTTGCAGCATCTACCTGTGCTGTGGCAGCAAATAAAATGTGGGTCAAAGACGAGGGTTGTAGTTGGTCAGACTCAGTGGGAGCAGGCTGAGCCCCATCAACACTGCCAGCACCTCAGGGGCTCATCTCAGACTTGGCTGTCCAGGCCCGTGGTCTTCTCCCACACTGCTGGCCTTAGCTGTGCTTAACAGTGCCACAGTTGCCTAGGCAGAGAACCAGCCTGTTTATGCTGCGGGGAGTGTTGTTGTTGTTGTTATATAACCAAGCAGATAACATACCGTGAGCTGATGTAAAGAGAAAAACAAACAGCCACTGTGTTTCTGTTCTGCGATTTTTCTTTTAGGGAGTGGTGGGCGGAAGCTCAGAAGAGCAAGAAGACATGTCCCAATCCACATGATACAAAAGTGAAGACAAAATTGCGGCAGTTGCAGCTGACGCCTGGCTTCCCAAATCCTGTGGTAGCTGAAGCTTATCTGCACCCAGTGGTAGATGAGTCGAAGGGATCCTTCGTTTGGGGAAGACCAGACTTGGAACAGATCAGAGAATATCCTTTCCTCCTCCCCCCCCCCCCCCCCCCGTGTTTGTGTGTTCTTCTGATCAATCGGCGCATATAAAGGAACTCTGCTGTTTCTCTCCAGTAGGCTTGCATTCGGTTCCCTCCCTTCCGTCAGAGAGTGCCGTTCACGGGGTCAGTGCAATAATCATCAGGGGAGAGATTTAGGGGAATTTGTCTCTAAATGCAAGCAGGATCCAAAAGCAGTTAATCGGCTCAGTGCTTTGTATGATTCCTGCTCTAGATGCAAGTCAAATTAGCAAGGGCAGCTAATTCAGTGGTGTTTGGCTTGAAAGGATGCAGTGATTGTTGGTGTACCTTTAATGCAGCCGTCAGAATGTGAGAAGAATGGCGAAGATCTTTGCCTCTGGGAAAGGCTGCAGAATCGTGAAACGGCAGCTGTTTAAAATGATCTCAGCTAATAATCATAATCACATCAAGTCTTTAATAATTTCAGGTGGGGTAGCCGTGTGGGTCTGAAGCAGCAGAACCAAGTTCAAATCCAGCGGCTCCATTAAGACCAACAAAGTTTTATTCAGGGTATGAGCTTTCGTGGGCATGCACACTTCTTCAGATATGTTGAACTTCCATTTCAATGTATCTTGAAGTGTGTGTGCACACAGAAGTTTATACTTTTTTTGGTGATAAAGATGCACCGGACTCGAGCTTTTTTCCCTTTAATAATTGTTAAGGTTTTTAAAAATGCCTCTTATAATTAGGGGGGAAATGCAAGGATGACAGGACAATAAAGCAGTAAAAACTGCCTAATTTCCCTCAGCTGCTACAGCTACAAACTTATTCCCTTTATAAAAAACGCCCTCCTGAATTATTCTGTACGACACATTCTTATGTACTGTCATTAAGTACCTCTGCTGCTGACTCTTTGGTGTAGTGGAGCCAGTTTGGTGTAGTGGTTAAGTGGGCGGACTCTAATCTGGGAGCACCGGGTTTGATTCCCCACTCCTCCACTTGCACCTGCTGATGTGACCTTGGGTCAGTCACAAGCTCTGGCACAGCTGTCCTTGAAAAAGAGCAGTTTGTGTCAGAGTTCTCTCAGCCCCACCCACCTCACAGGGTGTCTGTTGTGGGGAGGGGAAGGGAAAGGAGTTTGTAAGCCACTCTGAGACTCCAAGGGAAGGGCGGGGGATAAATCCAGTCTCTTCTTCTTCTTTAACTGCTAACACGTTTTGCCAGAGTCATTTTGGCTGGACCAAGTTGAAAACGGATGAAGTCCTGCTGCCTGTCCTCAAACAGCTGAATGCTCAGCAGGTAATACTAGAATGCAGAAGTATGTATCTCTGTGTGTGGTCATGACGAATTATCGATGGTGAATTATCCAAACTGTGGATTGTTGTTGTTGTTGTTGTTTTGCAACACAGTAGCTTGGGTCCACTGGAGCATTTCTGCAGACTGAAAGATTTCATAAGAACATAAGAGAAGCAAATGTTGGATCAGGCCAATGGCCCGTCTAGTTCAACACTCCGTCACACAGTGGCCAAAAATACCAGGTGCCATCAGGAGGTCCATCAGTGGGGCCAGGACACTAGGAGCCCTCCCACTGTTGACCCCCCAAGCACCAAGAATACAGAGCATCCCTTGCCCCAGACCGAGAGTTCCTATCTATACCTTGTGTGTAATAGCCACTGATGGACCTCTGCTCCATATGTTTATCTAATTCCCTCTTGAAGCTGTCCATGCTTGCAGCCGCCACCACCTCCTGTGGCAGTGGATTTCCATTTCCACCTGCCAAGTGCGACTT
This sequence comes from Gekko japonicus, assembly GCF_001447785.1. Classification (NCBI taxonomy): domain Eukaryota; kingdom Metazoa; phylum Chordata; class Lepidosauria; order Squamata; family Gekkonidae; genus Gekko; species Gekko japonicus. The sequence goes on along the minus strand of NW_015174972.1, from coordinate 86,279 downwards.
TCTTGCCTCTCCCTTCCCACTAGAGTCTAAAATGCTGTTCATAGGAGTAGTGTCTGGGACTGCAGTGGAAGAGAGGAGGCAAAGTTGTGCGCTTTGTAGGTGGAAATCCTTCCGTCTGTAGCTCTGGTGGATACACATTTCAGGGTCTACATTCCAACGGAAACATGAGAAATTTGAATAGAAGAACGACACCAAATATATGCTGGGGTGCAACGGTTGCTTTGTGTTTATCTCTATGTTATAGTTATATTACAGTCAACATAAACATCACTTTAAAGTCTAATTAAGAAAGCAGATGACAAATGGAAATTCAGTGGCTGAAGAAAATTGTCCTGTCAGGGTCAAAATTCAGTCAGCCGCGTTATAAAAAATGCAGGAAAACGGATTTATGTATTTTTGAATTTTACATTCTGCCTTTCAACCGAGTTTGTAACGTAGGGATTTGGGATCAGAATCCAGAGGGGCAAAATTGTCATCAGAAGCTGCTTCTTTCAGACAGTTGGAATCAGAGGATGTTTCGAGTAGGGAACAGTAAAGGCAGATTAAAAGAAAGGTAGAAAGGGGCACCCCTTTGGTTTACGCTCAGCCCTCCTGAGTTCTGCACTCCAGAGCTGTCAAGAGCACAGTGCAATTTAGATCAAGCTCAACCAGAAGAAAACCCCCCCCCCCATTTTTTTTTAGATAGTGTGAAAACTTTGGTTCACAGTTGGCTAGAATTTTTTTGCCGAGAGAAGCTCAACCCCTTTTCCTTTGCCAGCATGCTGGAATCGTTTCCAGATTATAATTTGTCACTTGGTAGTAAACACTCCCATTGCTCATGCTGACTCTCAGTGCTGAGGAGATGGAAGATTCATCCAGATGGTGTCCTTTCGTGTGCACCGTCCCAGAATAAAGCCAGGTCCCCGTCCCCCAGGATCCTTCTGCTTGGTGTGAGAGGAGAACCATTAGCAATGATCAGGACCTCCCCCAGCTGTGTGGTGCTCCAAAATCAACTGCTGTATCGAGAGCTGCCGGGCAGAATCTTAAGGGATTGATAAGCATTTCTAAAGCATTCAGCTTGGCTATTCTAGTCTCCGGTTGGAAACAGCACGGGTGACACCACGGAAAGCGAACATTTTCCACCATTCCTTAATCAGGAGTTGGCTAAATCCATTTAAAAAAAATAAGCATGTGTTACGCATGCGGAAAATAAAACTCACTAGCAGCAGTCTTTGTTATATCGACTGTGGCCGTATATTCTGCCTTAGCTATTCTCTGTAGTGTCTTCCAGCACATCACGCAATCCTTGCTCGTCACTGTTTTTAGCTCTTTGCTTATTCTTTTTACTCAGTGCGTCTCATGTATATCTCGCCTTTCTTTTCCAAATCAGCCCTTCCAAAGGCAGCTTACGACAAATGTATAAGTACAGTTCAGATGGGGGGGGGGGAGAAATTACATAAAAATGCACTCCATTTAATACATTATTTAAAATATATCATAACTATATTGACAAAGAAGCAGCCCATATTAAAGAGCTACTTGTACAAAGCTAGTCTGAATAAAGTCTTCACCTTCCTGCTCAAAACATCCAGGTCCGGTCTGTACTGGGCTGTGTTTGTAAAGAACTGCAGCTAAGGTGCCACTGCCAAAAAGGTCATGCTCTTCACTCTATTGAGTCTTAACACTCAGTGAATGGTATCTTGAGGGAAGACCTTCCAGAAGATTGTAGTTGACAGGTGTGGACTGATGGTCCCAGGCCATAGAGAATTATTTTTCCCCCTCCTTTTCCTGCTACAGTTCCCCTCATGGTAAATGTTTCTGTTTCTGTTGTAGACACAGCTCCGTATCGATTCCTTCTTCAGACTAGCGCAACAAGAGAAGCAGGCCATCAAGAGTCAAAGGCTGCGCAGGGCTGTGACTTGCATGAGGAGGAAAGAGAAGGAGGAGGAGGAAAGCGAAGTCTTCCAGGCTACAACAGCCCTTAAGGGAAGGGAAGGGAAGGAGGAAGGTGTGACTGGAGTCCCAAACCGCAGGGGCAAGAGAAAAAAAGACCCATCGCCCAAACAGGAGAGCTTTTTTGGTGGCGGTTTCATAGGGGAGGTGCAGCTGACAGAGTCATCCAGTGGGTCATCAAGTGACCAATCAGAGAATGAAGCCTCAGGGAGGCGCCCCAGAGGGAAGAACACCAAGATGCTCAAAACGAGCGCTGCGAGTCACGAGGCCCCTTTGGGGCATGGAATGCCACGAGAGGAAACGGGGAATAGTAGCTCCAGCACAGAGGAGGAAGCGACTATGGTGACTGCGAGGCCTGTTTTTGAGGGCAAAAAGGCAAAGGGACGGTCTTCAAGAGGAAGAAGAAAGAAATAATGTCAGCGGCAAAATACAATACAGGCACTTCTTAAAAGCTCTTTTCTAAATAGCACCATGAAATCTTCACAAGAAAAAAGGGTCCGTTGTCCCCCTCTCTCCCACTTCCCTCCCTTCTGTATAGATTAGCACTATTTAAATGAGACATTTTAAATATAGCAAGCATGAACTGTAATATTTAAAACTTTGTTAAGAGGCTAATGTCAGATCCTCTTCCCCTGTGAGCCCCCCCTATCTAGAAAATTCCCATTAGAATAAAATTGAGTCCTGCCTCCCTTGAGAGGTTTCTGAAGGTGATCGGTAATATAGATGTTTCTCATAGTGGAAATGAAATCGTTCTGTAATGTCGCCAATCCGTCACTCAGCTTCACGCTTCGTGAAATGTGATAAGTAGCATACGGTACCGTACAGGGTTTCCGCATTCAGCTAGGAGGAATATTTTGGGCCACTTCACATTCTCCATTCCCTGTTGTTTGCCTTACACTGAAAATCATTTTAAATGTGGCATTAAGTGCAATGTTTCATCCAACGGCAGTGGTGATGCATAGGAAATGGAGGATGGGAGAGGGGCACGGGTGACTTTTCAGTGGTTGTTGCAGATTTGCCACCCTTGAAATTATCCCTTAAACCAGTTTTGATTTCAGATTGCAACATTTTGGAATAACTTTGTTCTCTTTGTTGGGGGCAAAGTAATTGTATGCCACTCCAGGTTTGGTGCCTTCCAGAAGGTTGTTTTCCAAGCCAATTGTCGAGAAAGATGCAAGTTCACTAAAATTTACTTGAGTAAAGCCGACTCAACAAAGAGTCAGGCTGGGCTTCCGCTCTTTTCCTTTGAATATCAGCGCCTGAAACACCGTCTAACCAGCCTTGCCGATTATTACTTAGTCCAATAAAATATATCAACTTACCCTTTATGTTTCTCATCCTTAGCATCAGAATCCTTGATTATTTTTTATTGGAACATCGTGACATGAGCTTACCTTGGAAGCTCGTTCAAGGCTGTTGTCTCTTCCCGTGGTGACGTCCTCATGCGAGGACTGTACCACCTCAGTTTCTTGTGGATGCCTTTTCTGTGAAACGCCATGTTTTGTTTTGTTTTTAGGATTACCGTGACAGGTCAGAATATTGTATTTTAAGGTGTTCCCTTTCTGATATGATCTGGTTTCACACAAATGGCTTTCAATATCAAGCCAAGAAGGTAGAGCTGAAAAGCAGACATAAATGGCAGTAAGTTTACTAAGGCCTCGGCCACACGTGTGTGTGTGGGGGGAAGCGTGGCTGTTTGCCCCGGAGCAAACTAACGCGCGACTGTGCGATCAGGCTTCGGGTTGAGGTCCCGTCGAGCTCCTGTGGTTAGGGGGGAGGTGCTGATCACACACACGGCAAAGAAGCGGAGTGGCAAACAGGGTTGTGTTTTGTTTTTAAAACTTAAATGTGCGCATGCTCCGTTGGGTGCTTGTGCGCATCCGTGGAGACTTGGGGGGGGGGGCTTTTTGCGAGGGGACATGGGCGGGCGCCGGAACTACCACCGGAAACGCGATCAGACGCCCGCCCTTGCCCCACGGTTTCCAGAAACTAGTACCTCCGAGGTACTAGTTTTTTACCCCGCATCTTTGGCGGGAAGCTTCGGGTGCGCCACGGGAGCTCTACGCTTCCCAGATGTGGCGGTGAGATCGCGCCCGGAAAATCCGCCTATCTTCCGTCTCTCTAGCGTGCCTAATGCTCCGTGTGACCGGGGCCTAAATAGTTTTGACTACATGGACATTGAATTCCTTTTCCTGCTGGTTGTGTTATGAAGTGGGCCAAGTCAGACGGAAATGTTCACCGTCACTTTGTCCAAATTTAGCAGAACCTATTTACTGAATAAAGTTTTAACAAGCAGAAGAGTGCAAAATGTGCACTCATATTTTACTTCCACTGTTGGGAGAGAGCCAGAAGTGCTCATGTAGTGGCCAACTAAAGAGTTGAAGAGCACGAGAGAAGCGAGATGTAATGACAGTGTTTCAAGATGGAGAACGCAGTTCATGGGGCCACTGAGGAAGAGAAATGGCAGCGTCTAAAAACATGGCCATGTTCACTTCAGAGCTGTCTTTCCATAGGACTTGGGAAGACAAAGGGAACCACTGGAAATATCAAGCTAGCCCTGCTCTAACCAGGCATTGGGTTGATAGGAAACAAATGAGCTGTTGATAGGTTGGGAAGGAGATGAGGCAGTAGGAGACTTTCTTGGACGCATTAGGTGTATATCTCATGGCTCTCAGGTATGTGCTATTCCGAGGTCCAGCTCTCGCAGGGAGAAACTGGTCGTCTGTGGTTTCAGGAAAGTAGGACCCTGTTGTTCTTATGGTTGTTTCTACCTCTGCAGCTCTGCTTTAGTGTTATACAGAATTTAATGTTTGGATTTGGAAAGCACAGCTGACACGTTAGATGAAATTTTCTGGTTCTAATTTTCTAAATTTAATTTCAGACAGGTATCTGTGGTGGTTTGTGGGATCAGAACAAAACAGGAGTCCAGTGACACCTTAAAAGACTAATGAAATGCACCATGCTGGAAATAAATTTTGTTAGTCTTTCAGGTCAACGGTGGACTCTTATTTTATTCTTCTACTATTTCTGTTGTTAAAATCTGTTGCATCTGAACACATGAAGCTGTCTTTCTGTTGGGTCAGACCAGTAGTCTTTCAAGGTCAATATTGTCTTCTCTGACTGGCAATGGGTCTCAGTAGAGGTCTTTCATATGGCCTAATTCCTGATGCTGACTATTGAACTCGGAACCGGCTGTGTTAAAGCAGGTGCTTTGCCGCAAAGCCACGGCTCTCCCCCGAACCAGAGGAGGAACGTGTTCAGCGGCTTCTCTCTGCACCACCATCTTCCCTTTAGTTAAAAACAGTGCTGAGGGAAGAGTCGTGGGACTCTGGGCCTGAGAAATAGAGGAATAGGTTGCTCTGTTTCTGCTCTGTCGCTTTCAGAAGGATAGATATCCTTTTTCCAAGCAGCCTCTTCTTAATGCTTCTACAGAGCAGAGAAAGACTTTGCTGCTTAGTATTTTGTCTTCTGAAAGACCAGCCAATATACATAGTGAGCCGGCGTGAAATTATCTTACCTGCTTTGCAAAGATGAGTCTTGAAGGTGACCTTCCCAAGATTTTGGCCTGTCGTTCTGCCAAAGTGTAGTATTTCATAACAGCGGCAGCTCCATCCTCTGAGGCATGAGGTTTTATAGAACGTGTCTCATCCCACCAGTGTGCCATCCCATTAATCTCAGCTGCTGAGCGTGGCATGGCCCCACCAGTCCTTTCTCGAGTCTCCAGAGAGATGTCTTTATTATTGATCTGTCTAGTGGTTGCACCTGTAGTCCATTCCAGGATTAATCCCTGCGAAATTGCACAGAGACTCTTTGTTCTGATGACATGACAGTCTAATTCAAAGTCTTGCAGGAGAACTACAGGTAAGTCCTGTAATGAGAAGATCCTATTTTGTGTGCAACAGAGAGGCTGGAGAAAAAGATTAGGATCTGTTGGCAAACTCAACATACCGTATCAGGTATTTCAAATGTGTGATGCTTATATGAAGAAATTTATGCTAACGAGTTGGACATTATGCCTCAGTCTGCTTCTCTGGTATCTATTTCTTCTGTGCCGTGGCAGGCTCCCCACACTCCTCCCAAGCATCTGCTGACAGGATTTTGGGAGGTGTAGCAGCCTCTAGTGTGAAGGGGAAGGTGGAAATTTGCTGTTTATTTACTATATTTTTTTATTCTGCCCTTCCTACCAGGAGCTCAGGGCTGTGTATATTATTCTCCCCCTCTTCATTGTATCCTCACAACAGCCCTGTGAGGTAGGCTTAACTGAGAGGGTTCACAGCCCATGGCCATCCAGCAAACTTGGCAGAGTGGGGATTTGAACCTGGGTTTTCCAGTCTGTCAGCTGCATCGGATTCATTCATTTATTTATTTATTTATTTTTGGGATTTATATCCCGCCCCATGAGAGTTTATGGTGGAATAAATTCAGTTAGTCTTTAAGGTGGCTACAGGATTCCCATTTAATCATGCCTAGCGAGTGTACATCTGGATATTTGCTTGAAACCGGATACATGCTTCCATACAATTTTATGGGATTCCAAACCTGGGGCTTATCAATGTATCATCTCTTTTTTGACATTTCGGGCTTCCTGCAAATAGGTTCTAGGACTAGAACTTCAACAAACAGAGTTCAGGATGAAGTAAACCAAAAGCAAACCTTTCCTGTGGAAATAGATTCTGGCATAATAATTTCCATTCAAATAGAGTGATAATAGATAGCAGACGCACAGAAGCAAAATGGAAAGCAGGACGTTTTTCAACAATTGAGACACATCTAACTCTTCAGCTGAGCTGACCGGACTACAGTATGGTGTGTTCCTGTCAAGATTAGTACGGTCTTGATCCTTTCACAGAGAAAGGAAAGTTTCACTCCCTGTAACCATTCTAGGTGCAACTTGTTTCCTCAGCGGCGAATTCATTAATATTTTTCACTGAACCAGCTACAGATTCAGTAATAATGGATAGTACTTTGCACCAGAATATCTAACCTCTGCTAGTTCAGTGAAGTTTTCAGAAAAGCAGACCTTTAGTCTTGCTTCAGTGCAACTGCCATATCTAAGGTATCTAATCTCTGGTGTGATTTGTATGTTTAATCATTATCATTATAGATTTTTATCCTTATGGATCTATATGTCTGAAATATAATAATAATAATTTAAACAGAACAGGACTTCAAACAAAATTTTCCTACCCTTTCCCAATATGAGTACTGAAGGCCAGTCCAAACAGGTAGATCTTTCAGAAAGGAGATTATCCTTAGATTTTGTTTGGGAAGACTGCATTGAAAGAAAGCTCCATAGATGGGGGAAACCACTATGGGAGCATCTCTCACCATGCTGTTGTCAGATCTGACACACACATGGTATTCATTGGGCATCCATGGCAGATCTTGGATAACATAAATAGGATTTGTAGGAGAGGCAGACTCTCAGGTGTGATGTAAGTAAGCTTCTTAAGGATGTGTAAGTTATAAATTGCATCTTGAACTATGTTTCAAAGGGAAGACATTTTATATTTTGCCACCAGCATTCTAAAAATAGTAAAATCGCTCTGGTGATTGTGTTTTTGTTTGTATATGGGAGAGTGTGTGCGCGAATGAATGACTGTTCGTGACATAGTACAAGTGGTAGCCAATTGATGCCTTACATATGTCGCTTTTCCCCATTTCATTTTTTTCCTTTAGAAGTATCGAATATTTATGTTCTGAAATTCAAGTACCCTGAGACATTCCATAAGCTTCTGTAAGAGTCTCTGCGAGGAGGGCAGGATACAAATCAAATCAATCAATTAATTAATTAAATTAGAACCCACATTTCTAGTAAGGTTGCTACCCTTTCAGTAATTTATTTGTTCAAGTTTAAAAAAAATAAATAAATCTGTCGGGGGGTCTAAAAAGCTAGTAAAACATCTCCTCCCATTTCAAAATAAACCACACTGAAAGTTCACAGCACTGTTTTCCCAGAGCTTTCCTAAAGTGAGGTATGTTAGCTCTGAACCCGGAAGTGCCCTTCCAAGCTAGCATGTTCACCCTTTAAATCACAAGGTTTTCAGCTTTCCTATTGTTGCCCACATAAACAATGTCTTTATTTGAATGTGTTAAAAATCAGAAGGTTGGGGGTTTTTTGCTGTGATTTATTCTACTAATTTGAGGGATGGTGAAGTGCGTGTCTCTTCTCTGTAACATCTCTGTCTCCTAGGATAGCTCTCCTTCTTTATGTAAGTGTGTTGAGGGTAGATATTTTCCCTCCCAATGAAATTCAAGGGGCGTGTCCACTTTGTTCACTCTGCAGCTGTCAGGATTTATTCATTCATTATAATGGGGGGGGGGGCTGCTGAAAGGTTATGTTTCAAACTTTACTGCGTTTCCCCCTGGGGCTATTCATGAACTAAGCGCTGGAAGAGAGAGAGTCTGTGGATTTATAGTCTCCATTTCTGGACACCTGGAACAAAAGAAAGACTAGGTATGTTGCTGAATGCGTTGGTGTAGACTTTTAAGACTCTAGACATTGCCAGCTTTATTTTAAAGTACAGTTTTGATTCCTCTGAATGCCCTCGAACCTTTCATGGAATATATTGCCTGTTTAGATAAGAAATTGTTCTAATTTGAAATACCAGTAGTACAGTCATAGTAAAAAAAAATTATACAAAGCTAGTCAACAGGGTAACTTTTTTTGTCCTACAAGTTGTTTTGGAATTCAGATAATAGTATCCTAAGGGGATGACCTTCAAAGTAAGCATTTGTAAAAGGCCATTATGTCTTCATGCTTGTGAGTGATTGTGTAGCTAAGCAATGCTGTCATTTAAGATGAAGCAAGATTCCCCTGCAAAACTCTCTCTGCCTCTCTAGAAGGTAAAGGCTACAACTCTATGCTCACTGACCAGGAAATAAGTCTGAGAGAATTAAGTGTGACTCATTTCCGAGCAGACATGCATAGAATTGGGTTTCATCTGTCACAATACTCTATACACAGTGAAATGTTTTGTTTGTTATTTGCTGCATAATGCTCTTAAAATAACAATTTCCCACCGGCACTATAGGAAATAATGTGGAATTACTTGAAAGGATTCGGTGACACAGTACCTATAAAAATGAAGTGTTCTGGGAGAGCTTGCTTACTACTATTTTATTCCATAACAACTATTGATGCAGTTGTATATAGAGTTGGACAATGGAGAACACTCACCTATTCACTATAACGAACACCTGTTGCTAACAGGTACCTGCTACAGACTACTGTTACTTTGATCACTTAAATAATCCTAAGAGTGGAGGAAGAATTTCTGGTGCTCTAAACTACTGATAAAACTTTATATTACAGTGAACGTCCAAAATGTAGAGCATGTCAACATTCACATGGGAGTGTTGAAAATCCCCTACAAAAAGTAGGATCCCATAGAAAATTGCTACTAATGGAAGAATTTTCTATCAATGGAGTAGGACTTCCTTGCCCCCCTCCCAAAATGCCCCCAAACGCTGCTCCTGGATGGGACAGCCTCCCCACCCACCCCCCGACAAAATGGGAAGAGTCCGAGGTCTGTGGCAGGAGAGGAACTGAGCAAAAATTGGACCCCTTCGATCAGTGGAAATTTCTGCGGGTTCCAATCCAACATTTGTGGATGCCTGAAATGCCTTGAGCCACTTGTGAATATTGATAGATGCTGATGTGAAAATCAGGATTCACTGGCTGGAGTCTGAAATGTGGGGGAATGTGTATCTATTTTTGGCCGATCACTTGGGATTGTCAGCATTGGTATGTGTATGTTGATGTTCACTGTACAGTATATATAAATATACTGCTTGGAAATAATACTTTCCCCGAGGGCATCAAGATTCCTTCGCAGGACATAGTAACTGCTGGTACAGGATGGTAAGAAGCTGTGGACACTGAGAAGCTGTATCTTGGGTGAACATCATTCATTCTGCCTTGCTGTGACCTTACTATGACTCTGGAGTCTGACCTTATTTGTGGTTCACTGTTACAACCAGTGCTCCCTCTAAGCTGTGTAGTCTTGTGAGCAAAAATCCTACTTTGTGAGCTACTGGCATTAGAGTTGGGAGCGAGCGATTTTGCTACTGCTTAAGTTAGTCTGCTCTGGAGCCATCCTTCCTGAGCTAAGACAAAAATCTGAGCTGGAGGCTAAAAAACTGTGAGCTAGCTCACACTAACTCAGCGGGAACACTGGTCACAGCTACTCTGAAATGGGCAATGAAGAAAAGCCATGTGTGCTAGATCTTTCTTGGCTGTGTTATAGATCCTCCATATATTACTGTCCAGTTCTCCCCCCCCCCTTTCATTTCTAGCACATATATCCTACCTCTGTGGTACGTGGTATGAAATGGATTCAAAATTGTCACAGCACAAGCATTTTGAATCAGATGAATTATCTCGCATGCCAGAAAAGGAAAAAGGTAAGTATTCTCTTGCTTGTCCTCCCTGGTTTATGAAAGCCAGTGTGGGATACTGGTTAGAGAGCAGGTAGAACTGGGAGACCTAGCTTTGAATATCCACTCTATGGGAGCTCACTGGGTGGCCTTAGACCAGTCACCAACTCTCAGCCTAGCTGACCTCACAGGGTTCTTATGAGAGTAAAATAAAGGGGGAGGAGAACAATGTGAGCCATTTTGGGTCACAGCTGAGTAGAAAGGCAAGGTATAAATGAAATAAATAAAGGTATGCCACTTGCTTGCCAAGAACATATGCTTCCTATATGCTGTTGGGAGATGCATTATTTATTGATAAAAATAAATTGGTATATATAGGTGCCAACATCACACCCACAGTACTTAAGCTGAAATAATCACAGGCCGTGTAACGTAAATATTGAGTGGCATACTCATAGTTACAGATAAATATGAGAATGAACTATATTCTTACACTAAAGAATTGCAGCTTATTTTGTGTGATTAAAAAGGAAATACCCTTTGCAAAGAAGTGTCTCAAATGCCTGGTTCTTCAGCCTTGGGCCAGGTATGATTTCATTTGACCTGCTTACCCCTTGCATGCTTTTCCAGCATTTTCCAGGTTTTTTGCTCGCCGCTGTAAACAAGATATCCCCCATGCATTGATACATCCCAGTAATTTAAAATCTTTACTGTGGAGGCACTGGTGTTGCCAGTTTTTCAACTGGTCCCTCCACCTTTAGTATTTTGATCTGCAGCAATTATCAGGTGATGGTATTTAAGGTCCACACCATCAAAAACTTCCAGCCATTTATTTCCACTTATAAAAGAGACAGGACTTCCCCCTGGCCATTTGGCAACTGTGTCGTAGGAGACCACGTGAGTGCAGTTTCCTGGGGAGACTTCCAGAAGCAGCTGGGCGGAGGTGGGGGGGGGATTCTTATATAAGAATGGAACAAGAGCCCATGCAAGATGATGGGAGTTAATGTGAACTCAGCATTTAGCAGGTTTTGGTTTCCTTAAAATAGAAGCAAGAAAGAGTAGAAGGTGAGACTTTAGCAGTTTCTGAGAATATGATAGAGTGACAAATTTAAATAAGCTAGCCAGTGAATTTATATAACTTTGGTAGGGGAGCTTGAGAGGGTGGTATGGAATACACATCAACATTAACACCTTAATCTGTTGGGTCAGATGAGGGTTTAGTGTTACATAATCAGGTGTACGTGAGCTGCATCAGTGCTTCAGCAAAGTCCATCTCTGACACAAGGAGTGCCCTTAGCAGGGTGAATAAACACCTCCTGAGGACCTGGGGTGTGTAGCAAGGTGTATTTTTGGCCAGCCCCATGCAATACCTGTAGTTGTACTAAAGGGACAGGGATGGAGAAGGGAAATGGCAGGCCAGTTGTAAGGCAAGGTGGTAAGCAGTAAAGAGCCAGTTTGGTATAGAGGAGGCATATTCTTTCTTTGTAAAAATCTATTTCTAAAGGGAAAGGTACACGGGAAATCTACAAAACAACAACAGACTGACTGACCACATGATTAGTAATGGAGATTTTTTCTTTCTCCTTGACCCTAGAAGGAAATCACTTGTATACATTAACCAATGATTGTTAGTAAATAGACTCCAGTTTCCTGGGCTTTCTCCCCATCAGCTTTGTGCCAGGTTACCTTCCAGGTCAGTCTAAACAACAGCACACAAGGTAAACACATTAACCCTATAATGACTGAATTTAGACCTTGCAACACACATATGTCCAACAGAGTGGCAGGATTCTAATATGGAGAACTGTGTTTGCTTCCCCACTTCTCCACATAGCCAGCTGGGTGACCTTGGGTCAGTCACAGCTCTCTCAAAGTTCTCTCAGCCCCACCTATCCCACAGGGTGTCTGTTGCGGGGAGAGGAAGGGAAGGTGATTGTAAGCTGCTCCAAGACTCCGAGATCTCACCCCCCGACTCTGCCTGCTGTTTAGCTAACTACCGGAAAGGGGGGGGGGTGCCACAGAAATGGTGGAAGATTGGTGTCTCATCATTGGGGAAGCACCCAGAAGTGACATCATTGTGTTGGGGCAATGCTCTAGACAGTTCAAAAGCTTCTTCAATCCCAGTTTTGTTAAAGAAATCAGTACCATGTTGTCAGCATACAATACAATTAGGAACAATAATCTGTCAATATTTGTCTTCTCAAGCTTCTCCCACAAACGGGTCCTATCAATAGAATCGAAAGCTGAGGCCAAATCAACAAAAACCACATACATGGATTTAGTAGGACCATTCATGTTGGTATAAGCCAGCTGATAAAGCGTTTGACAATGAACCAATGTACTTTGGCCTCTTCTAAATCCTCTGTTTTTGGAAAGATACTTTCCATAGAGTTTGGATGCCGTGTCCAAAAGACTTATGGGACGATAATTGTTTGGGCTGGTTTTATCCCCCTTTTTTTGTGGATACTGGGAATTACTATACTGGGTAGTATACTAGTTTGGGTAAACGTTGGAGTGTTGCCCTAGCATAATGACATCACTTCCAGCTTGTGCCAGAAGTGATGTCATGCCATCAGTGCAATGCGAAAAGGGTAAGTCCCTGCCTCCTGCAATCTGCTGCAGGCCATGGGCCAGCAACCCTATATGTGCATGATGGAACCATCTTGCATGTGTGTGCATACACACACACCAGACAGAGAGCAGAGTCCTAGACTACCCATCTCCCAGATATCTAGTTTTCTAAAGTTTGAGTGGCACATGAAAGTGTGTGTCAGATTAAAATGTGCTAGTCTTTAAGATGCTACGAAACCCTTTGTTACTTTGGCTGCAACATGGCCACTCCTCTGGAATTTGTGTGTTCTGGGCTGGGATTTCTTCGTATAGAGGAGTATTCAGTTCTGTTAGAACTTCTGTGCTGTCAGTTTGCTCCCCCCCCCCCCGATTCCCATATGGTTATAGTGATGAATATTTGAGAAATAATCGGAGTGCCACACTGACTTGCTGTTGCTCCACATATCTATCTATTCCTGAGCTGCTTTTAACTGCTAAGAAGTCTGGATGAGAGTTTATATAATTCCTGGGTTAGAAAGGATGTGTTGTCAAAGAGCCAAGTTTATCTCAGGGCAGAGAGCACATACTACCATGTTGTAGTCTCAGCTTTCAGCACTGGTGCTAATTGCAGCTCCTTGAAATCACTTCAGTAGGATCCCTGAGGGCATTGCTGGATTCGTCATCTTAAGGCCTTTCTATCTTTGATATTTCTATGGTTCCCTTGCCACACAATGAGGTCAAACCTTGTTAGTCATGAAAGATGGCATTATTTTATTTAAGGACTGTGTATGCTACCTCTCCAGAAACCTATTCAAGGCAAACCAAAGATAAAAATACCACAGACAACCTAAATGATCAATTGTAAAGCAAGCCAGTAAAAAATCAAGCTAATAAACAAAACAGTTTCTTCATGAAATGAAGATAGTTTCAGGTGGGTAGCCATCTTGGTCTGAGGCAGTAGAACAAAGTTTGGCCCATTCTGCATATAAGGTTGCCAGGCCTGGGTTGGAAAATACCTGGAGACTTGGGGGTGGATCCAGGAGAGGGTGGGGTTTGGGGAGGGGAAAGGCCTCAGCATGGTACAATACCATAGAGTCCACCCTTCAAAGCAGCCATTTTCTCCAGGGGAACTCATCTGTCAGCTGGAGATCAGTTGTAAAAGCGGCAGATCCCCAGGCCCCACCTGGAGGCTGGCAACCCCAGGCATCTAGCATTCACTCCATTGTTGTACCAAACCCACACTGGAACAGAAAAAGATGTGGCTCAAAACCACATTCAAATACCCCAGGCCAACGCCATACTGATTGCAGAGTCACCCCTGAATGGCCATAAAACGGCCATAAATCTATGCAGACGGTGGTACCGAGAGACCAAAGGAAGTGGAACCGGCATGCAGTGTGGAGGCTATAATAAAATCCGACAATCAAAGAAAGTCAAAGTGGCCTGCAATGTAAAGGAGAATTTCTATTCCAATGTGGGTTTGGTAAAACAGCAGAGCAAATGCTAGATGCAGAATGGGCCTCTGAGTCCACTGGCAGCTTTAAAACCAACAACATTTTATTCGAGGTATAAGCTTTTGTGTGCATGCACACTTCTTCAGATATCAAGTGTACATGCACATGAAAGCTTGTACCTTGAATAAAACTTTGTTGGTCTTAAAAGGTTCGTGAAATGAAGTACTTCAGTCATTGAGGTAGCATTTCTTTTCTGCTTTGAGAGATTATTTAGTATTTATTGAGATATAAGCTTGAGGTCATAATGGTTTACAGATCAGGGAGAGGAAAGTTTTTTGGGTCAAGTCCCCACCCTGCAAAAAAAAAAAAAAAGGTGGGTAGAGAACAAAAAGGCTCCTCCTTGGTCAGGTGTGCAAGAATAAACTTGGGTCTGGGAGATGACAATGGGCATAAGCCATCTCCACTGCCTTCTCTTGTGCTGGCATCTCCCTTTTGGATCAAATGAACTCCCATCTCTCCCCAACCAAACCTAAGGTAGCTCACAGCTTCTACCTACAAGCCAGTTGGGAACCTACAAGATAGTCCAATAGACCAGGTATGTCCAACAGGTAGATCGCAATCTACCAGTAGATCGCAGAGGGGTCAGAGGTAGATCACCAACCCCACTTGGTCTCCTGGTTTGCTGGAGAGGTGTTTGGGGTTTTTTGATGATTGATTGGTGGTATTTGATTATTGGTGCCAGTATGATGAATTCTTATTTTTACTTTAGAACTGCATGGGTGGTTTTGACATCATTCAGAGGTTAACATGTCTACACCACAGATTTGGGCCCATCTAGCTGTAATGGGCGTGTCACTTTGGGGATGAAAAAATGTAGGTGGGAGGCAGGCTCTCCTCCTAACCCACACTGCAGCAATCCAACCAGAACTGGACGCCTGCAGCAAAGTTTCAAGGAGTTCCTGGCTGGGAACTCACTTTTCACAATGGCTGGTCATCTCTAGGTGAAATCTGGGAATGCCCATCATGATCAGAGCCAATACTAACACACCTAAAATTAAAATCAGGATGCTTCAGAAATGCCCACTGCTAGGGTTGCCAAGTGTATCTTCGCCGAGAGCAGGAGGCTCCCGGCCGACGTCTTGTGCGCGCACGCGCTTTGTGCACGCACGCCACACGCACGTCACCCGGAAGTGACGGGAGGATGCCAGGCACGCTGGGGGCAGGGCCACACCCATACAAGGGAAAACCATAGAGTTTTCCCTTGTATGGCCGTGGCCCCGTCCCCGGCGTGCCTACGTCACTTGCTAGTGACGCGCACGCCAGGGGTGGGGTTTCCCCGGGTCCCCGATTCCGCCGCGTTGGAAATCGGGGCTTCAAAGCGGGGGATTCCCCGCCCCCTGGCCACATTTGGCAGCCCTATTTGAAACTCATTTGAAACTTTATTTTCATGGTGGTAGACCACCGGCACTTTTGGCCAGAAAAAATAGATCACTACTTGTTTGAAGTTGGACATGCCTGCAGTAGACTGATGCTAGGGGTCAGGTGCCTGCGATACCAAACGGGGTCTGATGAGAACATGCACAATTTTGCATGGAGGGTGGCTGGGGAGAGCCATATTCTTGGCTCCCTTGAGAAATATCCCACCTGTCTTCTCTTTATTACATTATTGTAACTTTTCTAATTGGTTTCTCAGTCTCCCTGATGTCGAGCGAGAGAGAAATAAAATTCTATTATTGCAGCCTTATAAATAGAAATCATGATGGATAACAGCTCCAGCAGGCCACATCTATCATGATAAACAATTCATTATATTCCTGGATAGTGACATAACTCAAACAGCTTGCTATTTAAGGGAATGGCCTGTTGGCCCAAAGGATAAAGATGAGTTCATTGTGCTATCTTTGGCTACCTCTCTTTGTTGCTATAATGCACACACTTTTTATCGCTTTGTTACTAGGACAAAATGGAGACAAGCAGATAGTTGCAGAAATCATGGGAAGACGTTTCTCTCCTTCACTAATAACCACCCGAGCCTGGGAAAGATTCCATTTTGTTGGACATGAGATAGAGATTACAGAAGCCACTGACAGTTATGGAGCTGTGGTCTGGCCTTCGGTACTGTTTTCGCTTTTGGTTTTGGTACCAGAAACAAAGCACTATCAGTGATTCCGTTTGATTCCCTCTTTAAATCCTGTAAAATGTGACTTCATATGGTGCTTACACAATGGGGGATTAGTGTACGCATGTTCTAGTGAACGCATGTACAACCTGCATGCCTGTTAAGGTTACCAATTTCCAGGTGGGAGGGGGGGCTGGAGATCTCACAGAATTACAGCTGACTACAGAGAGCAGCTCCCATGGAGAAAGTGGCTGCTTTGGGGAGAGGACTGAATGGGTTTCATAACCCAGCGAGATTCTTCCATTTCCCAAATCCTGCCCTCCCCAGTCTGCACCCACAAATCTCCAAGAATTCCTGAACCCTGAGGTGACAACCCTAACATATGTACATATACCTGCTTCTAAGAAAGATCCAAAGGGCTTTACAATTGAAACTGAGGATCAGTACCTGGATAAATGTGGGGTCTGAAACACACATTCAGCTGTACATTCACTGAACAGAAAATGAATTACTCAGCACCTGTGTAAAGAACAATTGAGTGTACACTGTACCCGGATTGTGTGTGAATACACTGCATTTTGTGAACACGGCTACTATGTCTGTCCTGATCACTAATGACGTTTCCAGATTTCCCTGATGCTCATGCATTGACTATCCCTTTCAAAAGGGCCCCCGCATGCTGAAGGTCCAATGATGGGTGTGTTTACTTGGATATGACTTCAGTCCATATGAAGTAGCTTCAGGTGGGAACTGGCCAGTTCAAATCCCAAAGTATGTACATGAAAAAGTTTACATGGTGTTGAGCAAATGCTCCTGAGCCTCTCATTTGGAGCCTATGTTAACCCTTTAAACCAGGGGTCCCCAACCTTTTTGAGCCTGCGAACGCCTTTTGACACAGCATGGTGGGTCAGCCAAAAAATAGCTGCCAGAAAATGAAAAGTTTAATTTAACCCATTTGCACACATTTGTTGTTGTTCAGTCGCACAGTCGAGTCCGACTCTTTGCAACCCCATGGAACACATCACGCCAGGCCCTCCTGTCTTCCGTTGTGCTCCGGAGCTTGCTTAATTTCATGTTTGTTGCCTCGATAACACTGTCTAACCATCTCATCCTTTGCCGCCCACCTTCTTCTTTGACCTTCAGTCTTTCCCAGCATCAGGGTCTTCTCCAGTGAGTGCTCCCTTCTCATTTGGTGGCCAAAGTATTTGAACTTCAGCTTCAGTATCTGGCCTTCCAGGGAATAGTCAGGGTTGATTTCTTTAAGGATTGACTGATTTGGTCTCCTTGCAATCCAAGGGACTCTCAAGAGTCTTCTCCAGCACCAAAATTCAAAAGAATCTATTCTTCGGCGCTCATCCTTCCTTACAGTTCAACTCTCGCAGCCATGACTTCCGGTTGATGGCGGCACGCTCACGGACTCACCTCCCGGACCTCTCGGGGATGTCTCCGTGCTCTGGGGGACGGAGGGGGTGAGCAGGCTCGTAACCCCCCCAGGAGCCCGGGGAAGGGCACCTGGCCAAGGAGCTTTGAGGGGGTAGCCTCTTCTCTGGCCGAATGCCAGAGAATCGAGGCTCCCCCTTGCTCCAGTGGTCCGTCCAGCCGAGAGACTTGATGGTACAAGTGAAGCTAGCCGGGTCAAGCACAGGAGATCAGGCATTTGAAATGATGAATGAAGAGGGGTCAAAAGACCAACTATGAACGTGAGTCAAACGAGAACTGATTTTTAAACGAAAAGACACTCCTTACCCGAAGCGGCGAAACGGCAGAAGCGAGTGGTGGGAGGGACGCCTCCCATGCCCATAAATCGTTGAGCGAAAGGGGAGGGAGTGGAAGAATAAACAAGAAATTGCCCAGAAGTACTCATCCATCGAGCTATACAGATAAGCGCATATTCAGGGACTTTAAAATTTATTGCGAAAGCAAACAAACGAGAAAAAGATGGCGGGGAAGAGGGACAGAGACAAAGAGAAACTTTTAAAAGCGAAAATCCCCACTGGAAACGACCAGTGAGATGACGAAGGTGATGACAGAGGTCATGTGCCCTCTGCTGGAACAGCTCAATGTATTTAAAGAACAGATGTCTGTTGTAACAGCGAATATTACTGCACAAGAAAAGCAGCTGCAAGTTGTGACAATAAGCATTACTGCTCAACAAACGCAAATAACGGATTTGATTCAAGTAATGGAGCAGGATGCTGAGAAAGTAAAGGAAATGGCTGAGACAACGCAGATAGTGAGGAAAAAAGTGCAAAAAT
>NW_015174972.1:1358-64463 GCF_001447785.1 Gekko japonicus | reverse complement strand
CCATCTCATAGGCCTTCATAAGCGTCCTATAAGATGCTCTGGACGCTTCGTCGTGAGCGCGACGCCACCGTCTCTCTAGTCGTCTCAGTTCTCGTTTCCGCTGGCGCAACTCCTGGGTATACCAGGGCGCCCGCCTCATACGGGTCCGGAGAGGACGCCTGGGAGCAATCTCGTCGATGGCCGCGGAGAGCCGGTCATGCCAGTCCTCCACTAGCTCATCTAATGAGCTGCCAGGGGGCTTCGGCTCCCGCAACGCCATCTGAAGCCGCGTCGGGTCCATTTGGCGTCGCGGGCGAGCAAAAATCAGCTCGCCTAAGCGGGGTCGGGGTGGCATATTCAGACGAGCCTTCAGGGCCTGGTGGTCCGACCACGGTATCGCTATTGTAGCGATCTGGTCCACCATAACTCCAGCCGCAAAGATCAGATCGAGCGTATGACCGGCGCGATGCGTGGGGGCCGTGATCACCTGAAGAGGCTCTTGAGGTCCTCTTCACTTTCTGCCATTAGAGTGTTATCGTCTGCATATCTGAGGTTGTTGATGTTTTTCCTAGCAATCTTAATTCTGGCTTCTGAATCATCCAGGCTGTCATTTCGCATGATGTACTCTGCATATAAATTAAATAAACAAGGGGACAATATACATCCTTGTCGTACTCCTTTTCGTATTCTAAACCAATCAGTTGTTCCATATCCTGTTCTGTTGCTTCTTGCCCCTTATACAGCTTTCTCAAGAGACATGTGAGGTGGTCTGGTACTCCCATCTCTTTAAGGACTTGCCATAGTTTGTTGCGATCCACACAATCAAAGGCTTTAGCGTAGTCAACGAAGCAACAGTAGTTCTTTTTCTGGTACTCTCTTGCTTTCTCCATAATTCAGCGAATGTTGGCAATTTGGACACATCAAGCTTCTACTAAAAGACCTCTTGTCAACCCTATTCATAAATCTGTTTATTCACATCTTACTGCTTTCTCAATTGAGTATCTGATTTCCCCCCATCCAGCCTTCCCATATAGCTTTCCCTATTCCTGTCTTACCCATTACTTGTCAACTCTAAATCTTCTGTAGCCACCGTTGCTACAAACGATCTCTGGGAGCTTGACTGCTCCTTTCATGAAATGTCTTGCACATTCTGACCAAAAAGTGTCCTTATGGGTTTTCCATAAATATATAGCTGCTATCAATGTTCTATGAACTTTTTTCTCCATGGTAAGGAGATTTCTTTAGAGATATCGGTCAGGAGGCTACTCTTGATTAGCAAATCTCTGACTTATTTCACAGTAACTGATTTAGACTATTAGGATAGCGATGATCTCTAGGTTACCCATGACAGCTTGAGCAGAGAATGAAACGCCTACCAAGACAAACTCTGTAGCCAAAATATAGAAGGAGCATAGCTAACAGAACATTCTTCAGAACAAGAACCTTCTACATTTTCACTTAAATTCCTAGGATGAACATATTTTCCTAGACTTTCCCTGACAAAATTCACCTTCAGTAATTTAATCTACAATAATGTTTTCCCTTCATTAGACAGCTACCTCATTAGCTTTCAGCCATTGCTGCTGATAATGAAGTCATTTCTTGTTCACTTTTTTCTCTCTTTCCATGTTAATTTATTCTCTTTTCCTCCCCTCCCCAGGCTCTTGTTCTGTGCCACTTTTTGGAAACGAATGTGAACTCATATAGCATGGCTGATAAAAATGTCATTGAAATTGGAGCGGGGACAGGTCTGGTCTCGATAGTAGCTAGTTTCCTTGGTGAGTAGCATCGACTGCTGTACAGGAAATGGATAAATGTTGTTAATGTTAATTTTGTTAATGTCCAAGAAATCAAGTATAATTTATTTTTAAATATTTACAAGTACATATGATAATCACATTTTGGTAACTATCAACATTCACTAGTGAATGTTTGAACATTCACAGATCCAGAGGAGTTAGCTATGTTAGTCTGTTGCTCCTGGACTTTTTACTACTTTGAACATTCACATTTTGAGTATTCTGGAGTGTTAGTAAAGACAACCTGAAGGGAATGGTAGATCAGTGTATTTATCTGGTTTTAGTATTTAATATTATTATTAGAGAAAGGAATTTTAAAAAAAGAAACGGAAAAGAGAAAGAAATACCTGTTCGTTTGTTTGTTTGTTTATTTAATGCATTTGTCCCCACCTTCCTCCCCAATGGGACCGTTGGAAAAGACTCATACAAAATCAATGCAAGCATCAAAAGAAAAGCAGAATCATACACATTAATCAATACATATGATATAATCATATGAACACATGAAGCTGCACTATGATGAACCAAACCAATGGTCCATCAAAGTCAGTACTGGCTAGTAGTATATAATATATGTATTGTTTATAAAACATTAAATAAAAAATAAAGGAGGTTAAGGTCAGTACTGGCTACTCAGACTGGCAGTATCTCACCAGGGTCTCAGGCTGAGGTTTTTCACATTACCCCCTACCTGATGCTTCTAGCGGGAGATGCCGGGGATTGAACTTGGGACTTTCTACATGCCAAGCAGATGCTTTAGCACTGAGCCATGGCCCTTCCTTAAATGCAATGCAAGCACATCATAAAAATTCAGGTTATATCACTTTCAGAAATTGACAAGTTATATAAAATGATTCATGAAAATGGTTGTTTTCTCAAAGAATGCCAGTTTGACCAGCTCAATAATCCCCCCCCCCACATTTTCACTAACCAGTTCTTAATACTTGGTGGGTTAGGTTCTGCTGTTTTTTTAAAAAACTATTTATAGCTGTAATCAATTTTGCAGAATTTCTGCAAAAGATATTCCTATTTCTTCTTTAAACTATCCACAAGAGTAATTTGCAATTCTGTGGCTTCTGTCTTTCACAGGTGCCCATGTGACTGCCACTGACCTGCCCGAACTGCTAGGAAACCTTCAGTACAATGTTTTCAGAAACACAAAGATGCGATGCAAACAGCAGCCCCAGGTGAAAGAACTATTTTGGGGGGTTGACCTGGAAGAGAAGTTCCCCAGGTCGTCGTGCCAGTTTGACTACATCTTGGCTGCCGACGTTGTCTACCACCACCCTTACCTGGATGAGCTCCTCCTTACCTTTGACCACCTGTGTAAAGACAGCACAATCATCCTCTGGGCCATGCGGTTTAGGCTGGAGAAAGAAAACCAGTTTGTGGACAGATTCCAGAAGCTGTTTGACCTGGAAGTGATTTCTGACTTTCCCAGTTTAAATATAACCCTGTTCAAGGCAAAGAGAAGACACAGAGCGAAGTGGTCTCCAATTGGTTGTTAATTTAACCTGATCATTAACTAACCAAATAAGACGCAATGTGAGGAGATCCATGACTGGATCTCCACGTGGTGTCTTAAGTTAAAAGCAACATTGGGGAAGGAAATCGGATCGGGATCATGGAACTGGGGTTTTGTTTTGTTTTAAGCCTTTCCCCCGGTGTAATTTTCCCATTTCAGAACACCTCTCCCCCTGCGCTCCTTGCCTTGTGGGAGTGAACACACAGATACCATTTATAAGTTGTGTATGTGATCTCCAAGAGGACAATTGCATGGAGGGGGAGGGTTAAATTCCCCTCCCCAGCCCTGCAGCCCTATCTGATTCAGCTGTCCAGCTGCTGTTGTTTATTCAACAGAAACAAACAGTGATTTTGCACGCATGAGGGTTTGTGTTTGTGGGTTATTATTATTATTTTGTCATGGTAGAAAGCTGATCCTTATCCGCAGTCTTTTCTGTGCGCCTGCTGCTGCTAATGTGTGCCAGCTCTCACGTTCACATTTACCTGTGTATATGCAGATGTTAAGACCACAGACTTGGGGGCACAACCAGTTTTAATGGGACTAGGGATGGCCATGAACTTCGTCACAAACCTAAGTTCGACATGAAAATCACCAGGTTCATGAGCCGAGGTCCGTGCAATCTCACCTGCAACGAACCTCTCACAACCCTCCACGTGGTCTTCAGAGGTTCAGGTGGTTCCACTTTCCCCCCACCCTTTTTCACCACACGATCTTCCTTGGACTTTAAAAAAATATTCTAATGTATCTCCTGGAATTTCCTAAGCTGGAGTTGGCAAACATAACTGCAGCCCCGATGAACCCTCACACTGCCTCTGTAAATCCTCCATTCTCCCCCTTTAGAATTGGGCCTATACAGTAGAATGAACCCAGGAGTTTTATTTTACACATGCCATGTCACTCAGGATTTAGCCCTGCCCCTTTCAGAGGGCAGCCATTTCTGACTGTAAGAGGGGAAAGCCTGGAGAAGCGATTCAAAGGTATGTGTTTCACAATGAAATTTTGCAGCCGCAGCAACTTTTATCTCTTTGTATAAGGGGAGAAATGATTGTCTCTTATCCTTTTTCCTGGCGTTGAGAAGCTGAAGGAGGAGGAAGAAGGGTGTTGGAAGGTAACTAACTCCTTCAGTTGTTGAAAAAGAAAAACACTAGAAATCTCCCCAATAGAGTTCCTTGCCCAAAGAAAACCAAGCTTCCTTCAGGCTGCATTCCTACAAACATTTACTAGAGAGTGAATCCTACCATATATAGTAGCACTTAATTTCTGATTAGACATGAATAGGATTGCACCATTAGTGATAATAGGGTTGCCAAGTCTAAAAAACTACTTACCGGGGGACTCCCGGTCCGTGGCTGGAGCGCGCGTACGCGTCACCAGGAAGTGACGTTATGACGCCGGGCACGCTGGGGGCGGGGCCACGACCATCCGAGGAAAAACCATAGAGTTTTCCCTTGGATGACCGTGGCCCCGCCCCCAGCGTGCCCGGCGTCATAACGTCACTTCCTGGTGACGCGCATGCCAGGGTGGGGCTCCCCCCGGGGCCTGATCCACCGGCGGCGGGAAATGGGCCTCTGGGGCGGGGATTTTCCCGCCCCCCGGGGGGACTTGGAAAGCCTAAGTGATAAATTCATTAAAGGTACTCTGCACATTTAACTCCTGAAAGGGAAGGTGTTGGGAATGCTGAAAATCTTTTCTTCTGGAACTAGCAAGCCCTTTTCTAGTTTGGGCTGATTGTGCATAGTTAACTCATGCCGAAGGGGTGTCAAACGTAAGGCCCGGAGATTGGAACTGGCCCATCCAGGGCTCTTATTTGGCCTGTGAGCAACTAGTGCCATTCCGATTGCGGCTTCAGCATGGCAGAACAATCTTGTCTGCAGCAGTCAAGCAGAACCCCCTTGCTTCAGTGGCAGCCTCACTGGTAAGTTGGGAGGCACCACAGCTGCATTCATGCTGGCTCTGGGTTCCAAGGTGAGGTCGCACGCCTCTCTGCTTGGCCTGGAGCTCTACATGCCAGCACCACTGCCATATTCGTGGCCCCCATGCTGCAACAGTGCTTTGGCCCATGGAGGGTGTTCAGCATTTTCTTTCACACATTGGGGGCCTAATCCTGCCCCCAAGCACGCAACTTGGTAGCTGGGCCTCCCTCCCCCATGGAACACCCAGCAGCCTTCAGCCATAGGTGGCTACTGCCTCAAGGGGTGGTGGTGCCAGGGATCTCTGGCTATACTGGTCACTGGGTTGCCTGGGGCCTCTGCCACACGTGCAGCCTTGTGCATCCAGTGCCTGGTCCCCCACCAGATGATCCAGTGGCCTTTGGCAGCTGCTGCCATATGGGGGTGACACAGCTTGCCAGTGATTTTTTGGCTCGAACCCTACATCGCCCCAGCATGGATCATTTGCTGGCCTCGGCTGGAGGCAGCTGCTGCTATGCGGGCGTCTCCAGCTTATTGGGCTTTGCTTGGCCTGGGTCCAGCCATGCATGTGGCCTTTCTCCTGGGTCACCACCACCCTGCTTCTGCAGGTGGGGAGGTTAGTTCAGCTTGTCTTCCCAGTCCCCTTCCATGGGGGCTCGGAGGGAGGGGGAGCTTGCAACGCCCAACCACTTTGGATTGGTGGTGGTGGGAGCAGACTGGGAAAAGGGGTTCCAGGCAGCATGGGGGCATCTGTCCAGCGCTCCACCGTTGGCTCTCCAGTTGGCCCATGCGGGTTTTCTTTTGCACTCCCCCAGCTGAAAGGGACTTGCAGTGGGGACACACCAACTCAGAGCTTACCCACTGCTGTCGTTTATAAAGTTTGTATCTCCAGTGCCTGGCATTACACTTTATGGCATACGGGCCCAGCCCAATGAAGTGACATTTATGTCAGATCTGGCCCTCGTAACAAATGAATTTGACACCTCTGAGCTAGGGGGTTGGGAAGTTCTGGTTCCATTGGAGACTTGCAGTGCTCATGCCTGCCTTTCATAAACCTTTTCTCTTTTTTGGAGATAGATCAAGATGGGTAGCCGTGTTAGTCTGTCTGTAGCAGCAGAAAAGAGCAAGAGTCCAGTAGCACCTTAAAGACTAACAAGATTTGTGAGTCACTGCTCACTTCTTCGGATTTGAAGAGTTGCTGCTCACTTCTTCAGATCTGCTCACTTTTTTAGATTTGAAGAAGTGAGTAGTGACTCAAGAAAGCTCATACCCTGACACAAATTTTGTGTCACGACTGGCTTCCTTTGGGAAGTTCATACCAACTGATATCTGGCTCAAACTTTTCTCAGTTCCCTTATTTTTGCTCCTTTCAAAATGCATCTTTCTGGATTTTAACATCCTGTGCGAGAAATATTCAGTTGTACTGTCACCTAGTGGAAATCTGGGATCAAAACAACTTGGGCTGCAATCGTAAATAGACAAGCAACTGAACATTTGTTGAAATACATCAAAGCTGAAATGGTCCTACTGAAACCAAATCTGTGATTTTTAAAAATTACTTTACCTCAGATATGCATCAATGTGCAATTTACCCATGATCTCTGGCTTGGGGATTGTTTTTTTTGCAATGGAGGCATACCAGAGCACAACAACATGTTCATCTTTGTCTATATATCACATTGTCATTCCGTGCAAGAAACCCTCAAGACAGAGTACATGGTTCAGTCCTCTCCCATTCATTCTTTGCAACAGCCCTGTGAAGGAGGTAAGCAGAGAGAAAAAGAATGACTCACCCAAGGTCACTCAGCAAGCCCGTCTCCCAAATACTAGGCTGGCACTCTAACTACTGTGGAATATTGGCTCTACTGTTCTGTCGTTCCCTTTCACTGATTTCAGAAATTTCAGTTCAGTAAGATTTGCTCACCGCGCTTCTGTATTGTGGAAAGACTGTACCACTTCCAACTCAAGGTGAAGGATCACATATAGGAGAGTCAGTTTGGCGTAGTGGTTAAGTGCCTGGACTCTCATCTGGGAGAACCGGGTTTGATTCCCCACTCCTCCACTTGCAGCTGCTGGACGACCTTGGGCAAGCCATAGTCCTGTCAAAGCTGTTCTTGAAAGAGCAGTTTCTGTCAGAGCTCTCTCAGCCCCACCTACCTCACAGGGTGTCTGTTGTGGGGAGGGGAAGAGAAAGGAGTTTGTAAGCCGCTCTGAGACTTCGAGTGAAGGGTGGGGTATAAATCCAATCTCTTCTTCTTCTAGGAGGGTGTTCTCATAGAACACCCTCGATCCCCAGACACCCATAGTGGAATGTTAGAAGGATCAAAGTTTAGCCATGTCGCCATGATGAATCTGAATGTCAGGGTTTTTTCTTCTTTCCAAAATGTGGGAGAGCAGTACTTGTGGTCTCCCGCTTGTACTTTGAAGAGTTAAAGATAATCTACAGTTGTACTGAATGAAATCCATCTTTGAATTGGCCCTTAAATAATTACGTAAAGGTAAAGGGTCCCTTGCTCGAAAGCCAGTCGAATCCGACTCTAGGGACTCATGTCCGTTTCAAAGCCGAAGAGCCAGCGCTGTCCGAAGACATTTCCGTGGTCATGTGGCCGGCGTGACTAAACACCAAGGCGCACGGAACGCTGTTACCTTCCCACCGAAGTGGTACCTATTTATCTACTTGCAATTTCTTGCTTTCGAACTGCTAGGTTGGCAGGAGCTGGAACTAGAGACGGGAGCTCACTCCGTCATGCGGCACACTCGGGTCTCGAACTGCTGAACGACCGGCCTTCCACAGCCTGCAGTTCAGCGTCTTAACCACTTGAGCCACCGCAGCTCCTTAAAAATAATTACATAGGCCTATCAATTTTAGAGTGATGTTTCTGGGGCAAAGGAGACAGTGATATAAGAAGAGCTCTTGTAAAGAGGAAGATGCTCATACTGTTTTCTTCCAATTATGGCCAACCGTTTTTGCCCTTCAGCATCACTGGAATAGAAAAGGGGGACTCGGAAGAACTTAAATAGCCGCAGATGGGTTGTGCCGCTGAATGCATTTTTTAAAGTTCGGAAACTACGCAAAGCTCATTAAAACAATATTACGGATGAGACGTCCTTAGCTAATCTGTGCTGAAAGAATTGTGGTAATGGTTATGGGGGGGGGGAGAAATCCCCCATAAAAGAACAAAGAGGCAGCACGCATTCCTCAGTAGCATAATCCTTTGCAATTGCATCATCAACAACCCTTTGTTTTTCTAAAAAAAATTAACATTTTGTATCAAGTTAACCAAAATTCTGGTGGGTTTTGTTGTTGTTGGAAGAAGCTAAATTACACAGCTCAGACGTAATGGGAAAGCGATGCTTTCTCAAACCAGCTCTCTTAAACTATGACATGTCTCCAGTCTGTCTCCAGTCTGAGGCTCTAACTTGATGTGACATGGGAAGTTTTGTCTTCAGCATAGTCCTCTGTGTCGCCCCCCTCCCAAACCAGCTGTGGTGTAGTGGTTAAGAGCGGCGGACTCTAATCTGGAGAACTGGGTTTGATTCCTCACTCCTCTCCATGAAGCCAGCTGGGTGACCTTGGGTCAGTGACAGTTCTCTCAGAGCTGTTATCTCAAGAGCAGTTCTCTCAGAGCTCTCTCAGCCCCACCTACCTCACAAAGTGTCTGTTGTGAGGAGGGGAAGGGAAGGAGATTGTAAGCCACTCTGAGTGAAGGGTGAGGTATAAATCCAACTTTTCTTCTTTTGTTCAAAGCACCCGAAGGACCCTGAATCAAACTGGACAAACAGCAGCGTGGAGAAGCAGTGTTTAACCCTCCCATTTTTCCTGATCTAAATTTGGGGCTGTTTCACCCTGTGGGGTAAACAGTTCAGGCACCCCATGCCCAGTGTCCCTTCACCACTCGGTCTAGCACTCTGCATCTGCTTTGGAAAAATCGCTCCCCCCCCCCCCCGCATGCACCCACCATTGATCCATCCCAATAATGGATCTCCTGCGTTTCGAACTGCACACTGAACCGAGCACTGTAAGTGTTCCAGCGTCACTTTCTATGTATGTTTTATGATTGTTGAATAAACCACAGTCCTCCACCTGTAACTGCATCTGCTTTTCATTATACGCATCAGTTGTAAGCCTTCACTGCTTTGGTATCACATTCCATTGTATGCTGTTTGTGGCAAAATAAACATTATAGTTAGGGTTGCCAACAGGCCTGGAGAAAAAAACCAACAACCCTGTCCCATCCCTTTAATAGAGGCTGAATGTGTTCAAATGGGCAGTTGAAGCTTTTCATGACATGGAGGTGAATAACATTGCCCAGCAGTTGGCATTCCATCAAGGCTCTATTAAAGAGACAGGATTTCTCTCTCTCTGTAGGCTAGTTGGTAACCCTAGCCATTCTTCCTCTCTCTCTCTCTCTCACACACAGTTGTACCTGCTTTCTTCCTGAGATTGTCCAGGTCTAAAGATATAAGGAAATTCCTTGAGTCTGAAAGCTGCATAAAAATATTTTAAATAAATTTAAACCAAATTTACCTCCAGTGGCTGGTTGGGGAAAAGAAGGAAATAAGAATGGATGTGCTGCATCCGAGCAGTGGTCTAGATCAACATCCATTTCACTGACATGTAGGGCACAGAAGGCCAATGCCCTTTCCTATTGTCCAGCACTGGAAGTCATACGTTTACAGCCTGTGAACGTGGAGTATCCACAGCCATCACAGCTAGTGCCAGTTTGGTGTAGTGGTTAAGTACGCGGACTCTAATCTGGGAGAACCGGGTTTGATTCCCCACTCCTCCACTTGCACCTGGCTGGATGACCTTAGGCAAGCCGTAGTTCTGATAAGAGCTGTTCTTGAAAAAGAGCAGTTTCTGCCAAGAGCTCTCTCAGCCCCACCTACCTCACAGGGTGTCTGTTGTGGGGAGGGGAAGGGAAAGGAGTTTGTAAGCCGCTCTGAGACTCCTTTGGGTAGTGAAGGGTGGGGTATAAATCCAATCTCTTCTTCTTCTTCTTCTAAAAGCCATTA
This sequence comes from Gekko japonicus, assembly GCF_001447785.1. Lineage (NCBI taxonomy): Eukaryota > Metazoa > Chordata > Lepidosauria > Squamata > Gekkonidae > Gekko > Gekko japonicus. The sequence continues at coordinate 54,234 of NW_015174972.1, read as the reverse complement.
GTGGATTTCTCTGCCACAAACTTGTCTAATCACCCCTTAAAGCCAATTATATCTTGTGGCAGTGAATTCCACAAGTTGACTATTCATTAAGTGCACAAAATACTTCCATCTGTCTGTCCTGGGTCTACTGCCTATGAGCTTTGTTGGATGGCCCCAATTTCTAATATTGTGGGAGGGGGAGAAAAAGGTCTGTGTGCCCACTTTCTCTACCTCAGCCATACTTTTTAGAAACCTTTATTGTGTTGCCCCTTCATCTTTTCACTAAACTAAAAAGCCCCAAACCCTCCAGCCTTTCCTCATAGGGAATGTGCTCCACTCCTGTAGGAGCCCTTAATGTAGAGATTAAATCTTCAGCACGTAATTTGAGGTTGTTTTATCTCTGTTTTGACTTGGGGCTAAAAGAATTGGTGATAGCTCTGCTTTGTCTCTCTGAATCTCTCTGAGACATTCTTTTTAAACTTGGCTGATACAAACCATTAAATGATTAAAGCTAAAAACCCCAACATGCTGGGAGTGTCGGCCCATTCCATCAGACACCTAACTGATGTTTAGATCTACAGAAACCAGTATATTTTTTCCTGCCCTTGTGACTTGGGGGGAAAAAAGCCCCCTTTTTACATTCCATTTGGAAGAGGTGGCTTTGTGATTGTTGCAAGAGCCAGCCAATCTGTAGACTGCACAGTAGCTTGGGAATGGAGAAGGGCTTAGTTCAGTGGCAGAGCATCTGCTTGGCATGCAGAAGTCCCAGGTTCAATCCATGGCATCTCTAGTAAAAAGGATTGGGTAGCGGTTGGTGTGAATGACCTCTGTCTGAGACCTTGGAGAGCTGCTGTCAGTCTGAGTAGACGATACTGACGCTGATGGACCGATGGTCTTATTCAACATAAGGCAGCTTTATGATTATCTGAAGATTCACCCAATCGATATTTTACACCGTGAGCTTCTACCAGAAACAGGTAGAACCTTCCCCCGGAAGCTCAGCAGGGTAAAGAGGCTCAAGAGAGCCCCCCCGCCCCTCTTTGAAAGGTGCAAAGGATGAGATTCCCAGCCCTAATTAAGAAATAATTTGGAACAATGTGACGTAGTGCTTAGTACGTTGGCCTGGTTCATATTTCTCCTGAACTACTGAAATCTTAATTTTATAAAGCTTGATTATATTCTTCCAGGTACTGGTACGTATGGTCTTATCAAACAGTTGGCAGTAGAGATGCCAAGTCCCTCTGGGCAGCCGGCAGGGGATGGGGGGTGAGCTTACCGGGAGCTGGGAGTTTCTTCAGATGTTTCAATGGTGTGCCCACATGACTTCAACATGACCCCGAAGTGACGTAGGCATGTTGAGGACATCAAGGCAATGCTCTGGTTTTTGGGCAAGAACTCTGTAGTAGAATGAGCTTCTACCATAGACTTTTTGCCCCCAAATCAGAGCATCACCCCGACATCCTTAATGTGCCTATGTCACTTCCGGGTCATGTTGCAGTCACGTAGGCATGTCGCTGAAACGTCGGGTGTTCCTCCCTTGTTTTGGGGTAATTCCCCCCACCGGCCAGCTGATCCACAGTGGAGAGGTGGGTCCTAGCAGCAGGGAACCCCCCCCCCCACCTGCGGTCTGGTATCCCTAATTGGTGGTTTGAATACCTGCTGCTAAATGCTGCATCAGAATGACTTTAGAACTGGGCTTGGGCAACTGTGGGAAGCCAATAGCTAGCCACTGGGCATGCTGTGGTTATTGGAGCAGTGGAACTTTTATAGCGCTGTCCTAAGTAGGTGAACCCAGAATCCCAACTCACCTGTATTCAATGGGGCTTACTCCCTGGAATGTATTTTTAGGATTGCACTGTTGTTCTTTGGTGTCCTGATTCTGTTCTATTTGCTGTGGCATTGAAATGGGTCTCTAAGGCCAGGGAAGACTTTATAAACAGGCCATGCTTCTACTTTGAAAGAAGAAGCGAGTGGGCTTCCTAACATATACCCTGCCCAGAGCCCAACAGTGTTTTAATGCAGCCTTGGAAGTTTGTCTTTCAGAGCTATACCACAAAAATTGCCACAGATGCAAACAGAAATTATAACCCTACCAAAATCAGTTTGTGAATACAAAGCTAACCCAGCTGCCCTTGGACTGCCACCATGGAAACAGCGTACAAGCTTGCGAAGGGTGGCCCAGGATCGCTTGCTGCTATAGTTGCCAGCTGACCAGAAAAGGACAGACTGAGCTGTGTTTGTGCCTCTTAGGGCAGAAATGAGCTGGCACAGGGATCTTTTTAAAATATGGGAAAGGAAGAATAGGTTTGCTAGGGAAAGGAATAATAGGTTTGCTAGGTCCCCCTTGGCCACCGGCAGGGGATGGAGGTAGGGTTGCCAGATATCGGTTGGGAAACTCCTGGAGATTTAGGGATGGAGCCTGGGGAGGACAGGGACCTCAGTGGGGTACAGAGTCCACCCTCCATCCATTTTCCCCAGGGGAATGGATCTCTATAGTCTAGGGTTGCTAGCCTCCAGGTGGAGCTCAGAGATCTCCTGCTATTACAACGGATCTCCAGCTGACCGAGATCAGCTCCCCTGGAGAAAATGGCTGCTTTTAAGGGTGGACTCTATGGCATCGTACCCTGCTGAGGCCCCTCCCCTCCCGAAACCCCACCCTCTCCTGGATCCACCTCCAAAGTCTTCAGGTGTTTTCCCACCCAGACCTGGCAACCTTACTGTTAGATACGAGACTCGAGGCAGCAGGGGAACAGTGATAACAGCTTTATTGAACACGAAGTCAGAAGAACAAGAACGAGACAAACAATGGAGCAACAGGCTCCTTTTTAAACCAGGCTTGGCAAGCCACGCCCACATGTCAGATAACAACCAATCATAAACAAATCATAAAGACCAATCACTTTGCTTCCTTCCAGAACTTCCCTTGTTCTGATAGGTCGGTTTACAATACCTTGCATTAGGTTCAAGCTCAATACAACATACATTCCATCCCATACATAGCACCTACTAAAGTCTGGAGATGAGCTGTAATACAGGGGGGGGGGATCCCGAGGTCCCACCTAGAGTCTGGTATTCCAAGGGAAGGATAATCACCTATGAATGCTTGCTGTTCAAATGGCTGAAGATGAAACAGGTTGCAGTAAAGAAAGTGGTAGGCAACTCTGATGGGGATGTTGCAGGGGATATTGGTACCACATCTATCAGAGAGTGAACCACCAGCATCTTTTGTGAGATAACAAAAATACCTGGACTTCCCTTTGAACTTCTGTCATGCAGCCAGCCCCTCAGCATTATGGCACAGTAGACTGGGCCTGCAACGGATAAGAACATAAGAGAAGCCAATGCTGGATCAGGCCAATGGCCCACCCAGTCCAACACTCTTTCACACAGTGGCCAAAAAAACCAGGTGCCATCAGAAGGTCCATCAGTGGGGCCAGGACACTAGAAACCCTCCCACTGTCCCCCCCCCCCAAGCACCAAGAATACAGAGCATCCCTTGCCCCAAACTGAGAGTTCCTATCTATACCATTCCTGCCTTCTAGTAGCTAGGAGCGGAAGAGAGTAGTAGTAGGGTTTCAGGAAGGTGCTTGAATAAAGGGATGAAGAAAACACTAGGAAATGGACTGGTAAGGATTAGCAGAAAGCGATATGGCAGGTCTTAGAAGTGGGTAGAAAGAAAAGGGATATTCTCCCAGGAAGATCAGCAACCTTTCGACATGGAACACTTAGCGGCTGGAATCTTAAGTTCAGCACACACACGCCCACCCAGCCGAAATCCTGCACAATTTGAAACTTCCATTCGCTTTCCCCTCCTGGTTAAACAATGCAACTCTTAGCCTCTTTTCTTGAACTCTGGATGTTAATATTTAAACTCTGGGTGCTATATCTAAAACAATACATAATGGAAGAAAGTTGTAGCTTTTTTTTTTTAAAAAAAGAATGTTTCCAGTTCTGATAGACAGCAATGGAAATGGTTGCCCTTCTCCAACCCCCCCCCCCCCCCAATGAATGGGTTTTATTATGAAGATTTATAGACAGGTGCATTGTCAGCTGAATTTTAATTAAAAGATATACCTGCTAAAGGAGCTGTTCAATAATGGGTGCTTTAAAGTCAGGCTCCCCTAGTTTGGAGATAATACAGCTAACATTTCAGCTTTGATGTAAATCCAAGATACCATGGATGCATCTCCTGTCTCTGGTTCCCATCCAGTATGTCACACTTAGATAATGATCAGGGTTCGGTTACCACTCTAAAAAGAGCTTTTATAATCAGGGGGGTGTCGCTATGAAGGATCACCAGTAGGCGGCAGCATAGCTCTTTCCCAAAATTGACTATTTATTTGTCAATAATTGGAAAGAAACAGAGCTCTGGGAGGACATCAGTAGGTATAGGCAGGATAAAAACTGAAAGGAACAAATGCGGCAGGATATGATCTGCAAAAAATGTACTGTCAGGAGGAATTATTTCAAGCAATGCGAAATTCCTCTGGAGTAAGCATGAACTTACAGTGTGTAAGAGCTGGGCTGAGGAAACAGCTTTCCAAGTCTATAATATTTCATCCTCTCCCTTTGCTAGGTTCCAGGACCCTAGTATAATAGCAGAGCTTTCTGGTATCTGTCCTGGTATGAATCATACCACTTATTTGACCCTTGTCTGTTGTGAAGTATATGCATTTTGCAGTGGGAGTATACACAGTTGGTGTCCCCTTGTGTGTTCTACAGATATCAGACCACCTCCAGTGGGTGTCTAGAAGTTAAATCTAAAATTTCTGTAGTGCACATGTGTGTCCAATGCGCAGACATACACATAAAGGCATCCTTGATGACATCTCTAATCCTACAAAGCTTTTCTCCAAGGAGATCACGGCGCATGCAGCGCATGGCCCTGCCCTTTCACATGCTGCAGCTGGCGAGGTTCCTCTCGAACTGTTGATAAACTACTATGGCACATTTATTTATAAAATAACCCCCCCCCCCCAATCCGATGAACAAGAATGCCCTTCTTGGCTTTTCAATCACCGTAGGACAGGTTCTCCCAAAGCCTAACGCCTGAAGTTAACAGCAGGTGGAAAAAGAGCTTTCAGAAATGTGCAATGTGGTGGGATAGGGAGGGGGAGAGGGAAGGGCTGGCGTCAGGATAGGGTTGCTGCAAATAAACAAGAGTGTCCTGATTTTCATCTGTGAAATGCTAGAAGGGAGGTTGCTGGAGAGAGTTGTGGAATAACAGGGCCACTGAAGTCACCAGCTGTCACTTAAGCCGAGTGAGGTGCGTGTGTGTGTGTCTTGGAGGCTTCTATACTGCCCACAGTGAAACCTTTGCATTCACATAATCACCAGGAACCTTCTTACAGTGGACCAAGCATTTTTTAAAAAAAACAAGGGCTCTCTCTCTCTCTCTCTCTCTCTCTCTCTCTCTCTCTCTCTCTGTGTGTGTGTATGTGTACACAAACACACAAAAAGGAGAGAGAAGAGAGAGAGATTATAGGGTTTTCCCTCCCCTGTTTTTCCCCATACAGATTTTAATGATCAGGACAAAGATCCTTCAAAGTAACGGCTTCTGCAAGGTTAACACGAAGAAGTTGCATCACATTTTTTTTTAAAAAAAGGTGTGATTGGGACAATTAGCATTCTGTGCTGATGTCCAGGGAGCGGCAATCAAAGCAACAGCGTTCTGAGAAGATTAAGTATTTTGTGATCCATACACCATAATCAGCCCATTAGCTGCTGCGATGACAATGCTGTGATGATCACGTAACTCCTTTAAAGAGGTTTGCCTGCATGAGTCATCCTGACCTCTTTGCTCTGTGCACCTTTTTATTGGGCTGTTGTTCTCTCTGCTTGTGTGACACACTGTGGTCTGAACAGCGAATTTTATCCGTTGGCAGCACAGAGAGAGAAGCTTAGCGGGTGTTTCTCCTCTCACTGCTGAAGGTTGGACTAGATAGCCTAGTTCAGCTTGTTCTCCAGTGTTACGTTATGGCCAGTTGTTTCCTATCAATCCCTCACCTCCCCCCCCACTTCTTGTATTGGCCAGTTGTGTGCAATGTGTATTACAAGGCGAATTTATGACGTGACGCGTTACAGTGACTGCCAACATCAAACAATGGCAGGATCTCCAAAGGCACTTAAAAAAAATAAGATTGATGGTGGGTTTTGGAGAAGCCTGGAATTAAGCAGAACCAGGAGGATTAATTCCGACAGAGCATTAATTTATTTTTTGAAAGAGTACAGCCCTGCCAAGGATGAGCACTCTCGATTCTTGTTGACATCAAAGGGAGAGGCTTCCTTAACCCAAGGGAGAGTTAGCGTGGATCTTGAAAGAGACTTTCAAAGATGGACCAGGACACAGGCACACGCACCTCCCTCATTCCCAAACTGAGCCGTGGTCGGGGACCCCAGTCCTTCCAGCCAACCACCACCGGCAGGGCCATGGGAGGCAGCAGCCAGGTGTCCTGCCTGGATCCCACATCATGCCTGGATCCAGCTTCAGCTGAGAATCTCATGTGGCTTCCCGGGGGCTATAGAGATGGTCCATCAGAGGAATGCAGAGAAGACGCCAGGCACCTGTCCGTTCTGAGCGGATCCACCTCCAGCTGAGAACCCCTTCACTGAGAAACCATTTTTATTTAATTTTATTTGTTCGTTCATTTCTATCCCAAGGGGGACACAAAGCAGCTCAATACAGAAATAAAATACAATGATACAGAAGAAAGGAACGGGAAGGGAAGGCTTCTAGATGCAGGGCAGGTCTTCCCTCTTCCTCTCTCTCTTTGCCAGGAGATCTTCCTGCTGGTTCTAGGCTATGACCCTCAAGGTACGAGTCAAAGGCCAAGAGCCTTTTGGTATATGCCCCCCAAGCCCCCCCCCCCAGTACTTAATGATCCAGGCAGGAGATAGACCAACTACCCAGCACAATGATCTTACAGACTGGTGGGTGGCTCTCTGCTTAGCTGTCATTTTCATTGCTGTGACCCACTTTGGAAGGCTTTGTTTTTGGAGACAAAAGGCTGAATAAAGGTATAAGAGGTAAATAAATAGCTTCCCCATGAAAATCAATAGGACTTGAAAGAGATTCAGTGTGCCTTGGCTTGCTCTCTCTGTCTCTTCTTGGCCTCTGATTGTGCTTTTTCACAGCCTTAAATCAGTTAGCTTAAATGGGTCTATAATGCGAATTGATAGGGACCTGCATTTTTTAGAATTCACAATAGATTTCTCTTCTACATTCTGCACTACGTTACCATTTGCATGTGACATAAATAGGATGAGAGATGCCCAAGAGGGTTTATTTATTGTGAAAATGGTTTGGGGGGGGGGGGAGTTCAGATATGCTGTAACAATGAAATGAGAGAGACAATCAGACAACTGGATTTTTTTTTTTAACATTGCAGAAAAATCTATCACTGGAGATATTTAAAACAGCCAATTGGCAATAGATCCCTCTCTCTTATCTTTCTTTTTAAAAATCAGACTATCCTTGTCTCAATAACTTGTATAGAGAAGTGGGATAACAATAGAACCAGAACCCCTAACACCTAGGGTTGCCAGGCACTGGCAACCAGCGGAAGGATTGTGGGCAGGGATATGGGAGGGACCACAACACTGACTGTGGCATCACATGATTGCCAGTAATAAAATATAAGTGATACTAGTTGCTCTAGGAATTGCCAGAAACTCTGTGGTAAAACCATAGAGTTTCCAGCAATTCCTAGAGGAACCCTATGTCACTTTCAATTTTTTTAATCAGAAGTAACATAGCACCGCATGTGACACTGCTTTGTTCTAAAAAAACCCTTCTCCCACTACCACTCAAAGCAGTGGCAGGCAATGGGAGAAAGGGGCAAGGAATTCCACGCTCCCACCAGGAGAATGGGAGCTAGTGACTATTTGCACCTACAATACAAATTCATTACCTGCCTTCACTTTAGCATAGGAGTTTTTTTTTAAAAAAAAAAACTAGGGCAGGGTCCATTCTACTCCAGCTGACAAGAAGAAGAAGAGATTGGATTTTTACCCCACCCTTCACTCCCGGAAAGAGTCTCAGAGTGGCTTACAATCTCCCTTTCCTTCCCCTCCCCACAACAGACACCCTGTGAGGTTAGGTGGGTCTGAGAGAGCTTTTTTGAGAACTGCTCATGAGAGAACAGCTCTGAAACAACTTGTAACTGAACCAAGGTCACACCAGCAGCTGCATGTGGAGAAGCGGATTAGAGTCAGCGCTTCTAACCACTACACCAAACTGGCTCTCAAGGAGGGCAGGGAGGTGGATGCCTTGAGTCATAAAGTTTATGCATCCTCTTCATTAAACCTCAGAATAGCTAACTATTGAGCTATCATGTCTGCATACCAACTTTTCTTATGGGAGAAGATCACTCCATATTTAGATCAGCTCCCTGAGGATAAGAAATCGTTAGCAAAGGTCATCCAAGCTGAAGCACTCAAACTGTGAAAACAGCAATTGAATGCTGGCAAACATGCAGCAGGTGCTTCAGCATGTACAATGGCCTCAGCTATAATTTTGAGAAGACGTACATGACTAAGGTCAACCACTACTCTTCCAGAAACACACACTAGAATAGAGGATTTACCTTTTGAGGGCACCTTCTCAGCTAAAACAAATGAATTTCTACAACAGATTAAGAAAAAATGGCAGACAGCGCATTCATTTGGCATAACTCCATCTTAGGCCCCGAGTACAAACCCAGATATCAACCAAGGTTTCAACTCTCCTACCATGGCTTCTAGCGCCCCTACTATCAACCGTATCCTCAGCAAATGTCTTTCTCACAATCTGCTCAGCAAAACTCAAGTTCCAAGTCTGGCCAAAGAACCTCAAAGGACCACAAGCAGGCTTCCAAACCTGCTTTCTGACTATTACCAAAGGGCAACCCACTTGAGCCATCATTCTATGATGGGCTGTCCAATTTTCTGCCACAGTGGCAAGAAATTACATTTGATGCATGGGTGCTGACCATTATTAGGGAAGGTTACCGTTTAGAGTTCACTCACCCCCGATACAATCAACTGCTCAGGCAGTTCAGTGTTTTTACTGAATTAATTACTGAGTTAAAGGTTCTATTGGAAACAGGTGCAGTTCAAAGTTTAAGCCCCTTTGTTTCACAGTTTGGTTATTACTCTAGACTTTTCTTGATTAATAAAAAAGATGGTGGTTTATGTCTTATTTAGACTTGAGAGATATCAATTTCTTCCTCGACATATGTAAATTTAAAATGATTTCCCTGGCTTCAGTCTCACAATCACTCAGTCCAGGAAGTTGGTTCACAGTCTTGGATCTTCAAGATGCGTATTTCCATATCCCCATTCATGTAGATCACAGGAAGTACTTATGGTTCTTGGTGTAAGGTAGCTCGTATGAATATAGGGTGCTTCGCTTTGGTCTAGCCACTGCTCCTTGAGCCGCACTGAGCCCTGTCTGGCCAAGGAAGGAGCGGGATATAAGTTGAATATAAGGACCAATCCATGTGTTCTAATTCCTAATCAGGGTCTTTTGAAAGAAAATGAATCCAGATAGAAACAGAGAAATCCATTTTTTTTTTTAAAAAAAACAACTTTTCAGAATAAGCCAAAATAATTTCCTCAATGTACATTGTGCTTGTCAGAAGAATCCACCCACCCACCCAAGAAGTGTGCTTGCACATAAAAAGCTTCTACCTGGAATAAAATGTTGTTGGTCTTAAAGCTGCCATAGCACTCCAGTTTTGTTTTTTTCTCTTTCCTCCTCCCCCTCAAAAGAGAAGGAACTGCCCTGAAGAAGGAAGCAGAAGCGTGTGTGTGTGTTAGAGAGAGAGAGGGGCTTGTTTTTGTATCTCTCCAGCATGAGGCAGCCACAAAGCTCTCTTTGCCTCTCTCTGTGTGAGATAAAGGGAGGGAGGGAGGGAGGGAGGGAGGCTTGTTTTTGTATCTCTTCAGCACAAAGTAGCCACAAAGCTCTGTGTGTGTGAGGGGGGGAGAGGGGCTTGTTGTTGTTGTTGTTGTTATTTCTTTTTGTATCTCTCCAGCACAAATCAGCCACAAAGCTCTCTCTCTGTGTCTGTGTGTGTGAGAGACAGAGCGAGGGAGGGAGGGAGGCAAGAGGCAGGAAACAGAAAGTAGGAAGCAAGGAGCCACTGAGGTAGTGGGGTAAAAAGCAAGCTAGGGTACAGCTGCAGTAGCATCCCTGGAAAATGAAGCAGGAGAAGGAAGTTGCTTGTGGGCCATTTCTGAGCCCGGATCCAGCCCACGGACTGCACATTTGACACCCTTGATCTAAGGGATGTTTGATCTTCCTTCAGCTAGATGATTGGCTGTTTACCACTCCTTCAGAGCTAAAACTCCAGGGGCCATGTGTCTTTGGCTATACAAACTTGCCTAAACCCTTTATTTATTTATTTATTTATTTATTAAATTTCTACCCCGCCCTCCCACCGAATTTCAAAGGGAGATTAGAGAGACGCTGAATTGCAATTGATAATGAAGCTCAAGACAATGCATCCTCCTGGACTGAACTGAGACTTGGTTTTCTTGTCTCATTACCTTAGCCTACATATTAACTTGAAAAAGTCAACCCTAATTCCCCACCAACAAATATCCTTTATTGGGGCTAAGCTGGACTCCCATGCAGCTATAATATTCTTACCACAACCCAAAGCCAAACTTATTAGAAGCATAGTCCAGCAATTCATGAGTAATCAGTTTCAGAAAGCCATCACTAATCAAAGATTACTAGGCCTGATGGCCTAGGCAGTCTTCATGGTCCTTTTTGCCTGCCTAAAGATGTGAGCACTCCAGAATTGGTTCATAAGAGCATTTAACCCTGGTCATCAGGGTACCCATTGTGTACAGTACCCATGTGTGCCTGCACAGTGACAACTCAATGAATAATAGTTACAGGTAAGTGCAACATTTTTCTATTAGCAGGGCTCTAGTCGGGGGGGAGCTCTCAGGTACGGAGCTCCGGAAGAGAACCTCTAGGGGGCGGGGCGGTCACGTGGTGAAGCCCCGCCCCCTTCTTTACCCCGCCCTCTGCTTCGATCCTCATTCCGTTTGGGAATGAGGATGAAGCAGGAGGATAAGTAGCCGGGCCTTCTGACACACTTCCGGTGATGTCAGGGGGCGTGGCATATGCAAATAAGTTATGCTAATGAGTTATGCTAATGAGCTCCGGCAGCTCTTTTTCTACAACAAGACCCCTGTCTATTAGTACAGCATTTCTCCAACGAAATAAGTCTTCTGCTGATCCAAGGTGCCTTGCTGTTGTGCAAGAGGTGTGTTCCACTAGAGGAAAGCTCCTTGAACAGTGAGAGGCTCTCCTGTTAGCAGAACAGAACATTTAGATCCAGCCCCTAGTTGTAAAGTGGAGCTTGCAACAAAGTTTGTAGGCTATCTGTCACTAGCTAGCACCGTGTGGTCCTCGCTGGGCTGGTGTTTTGCTGTGTTCTGTGTGCTTTCTACTCCCTATCCTCTCTTTGTGGTCATTGTTTGTGATTGGAGGGCTGGAGGAATGGAAAGTTTGGCAATGAATCCTCACCATGTCATTGTGTCACAAAGTTAGTAGGAGGGCTGGTTCACACATCACAAAGTCCTTGTGGCATGAGCAAAGCCTTTCCATAAAGCAAAGCCTTTCTTCTGTTCTTATATCTGCCTTCCAATACTGCTGAAGTGTGGGCCAAACACCTTGCCAAGGTAAACCGTCTTATGAATCCATTTAGACTAAAGTTAGGGATTTCATTTTTCAAAAGTTCCCTTACATTAGCAATTCCATATAAGTGGAAAAGAGACACAGTGCAACAGATTTAACCTAATCCTTCCCGCCCGATGAGCTAATTTTTAACTGCAGGGAATTTTAATTTTTTTTAAATCATGACTCTTCCCACATACAATCTGAAAAGTTGCAGGCCATTCTACCACCTCTAGATTCTACCACCTCTAGCCCATTCTAACACATCATTCCGCTGCATGGATAGACTGCTGGAATAAGCAAGGTCTATGGTGGAGTCTTATAAAGAAGATCTGAAGACAGCTCAAGGACTGGTAGTTAGCCTAGCTAGACTAGGGACTTCCCACTTTTTCAAATTGTGTCCTTGCTGTTTCCTGATAGGCTGTTCTGGAGACTTCCTGCTCCTGTATTGCTTCCTGTCGCTCTTTGTTCCTTTTACAGCAGTTAGACTGGCTACTTTAGGATTTCTGTATGTTCTGTAACAGTTTGTTCTTCTATAATAAACCTACTTATTTTTCTCTAAACAGTCAGTACACCACTTCCTTCGTATATTTAAACTCTGCCAACATAGACCAGGCCCATCAGAACCCCGAAACCTCACGGGATGTGCTATCAGTGTAGTTACTTCACACACCAGTGTTGCCTCTCCTGGGAGAACACAACTCTGGGATGGGAGGTAGCCCCATCGTTGACTCCTCCCACACAGGGTTGCCAGGAAACTGGCAAGAGGGATGTGGGCACGGACATGGGGAGGCCTGTGATCTCAGCTGTTGTGCTACATCATTTGTGTTAAAAACCCAGAAGAGACATAAGGTACCCCAAAGAATTGCCAGGAAGTGGCGTTTCCTAGAGCGACCCTATGTCACTTTCACGTTTTTCTAGAAGTGTCGTAGCTCTGCACATGATGCTCCCAGTATATATATATTTTAATTTTTCTCTCACCACCACTCAGAGCATGAGAACATGATGCATCCATTCCAGCATAGTCTCCCACTAGTGAGCAGTTAGGGACTCCCAGGAAACTCCCACTGAGCATGAAAGTGGTTGTCTGCCCCGTTGTCTATGTTATAGTATGACTGATGGTTACAACATTAAACTCATTCATGCCTCAGTCTCTCGCATCTGCTATATGGCTTCTGTACATGGAGGTCCCACTTAATTAATTAAATTAAATTAATTAATTCATACCCCGCTTTTCTCCCCAGTGGGGACCCAAAGTAGCTTACATCGTTCTCCTCTCCTCTTTTTTATCATCACAACAACCCTGTGAGGTAGGTTAAGATGAGAAAGTGTGACCGGACCAAGGTCACCCAGCGAGCTTCCATGGCATGAGTGGGGATTCAAACCCAGGTCTTCCAGATGCGAGTCAGACACTCCTAACCAATATGCCACCCTAGCTCTCAGAAGGCTTGGCATAATGGAATCGCCTCTGAGCTCTCCTGAGTCATTTCACTGCTGTGCAGCTTACACTGCTGGAAGTGCCCGTGTGCCTAATCCAGCTTGTTTTTGGTTCTGCACAGCAGACAGCAGGAACAAGCCATGAAGTACATTTGGAAAAAGTCAGCAGGCAATCTCAAGCCATGCCCCAGCTGTAGCTGCCCTAACATAAAACGTGGAATGCCTTCTGGCATCTCCAGTGGTGTCATAAACCTGGCACGGGCTCAGAGAAATTCTTGCTAATAAAAAAAAGCATAAAGATAGTACTATTGGATAGAACCAAAGGTACACCTAGTCCAGCATTTTTTCTCAACAGTGTGTGTTGCCAGCTCTCTGCTATTATTTGCTCTCAGTGTTGAGTATTCAGAGATATATTGCCTCTCTACGTGGAGGTTCCGTTTAGCTACCATGGCTAATAGCCATTAGAAACAGAGCCGGAAGGGACCTCAAGAAGAGAAGAAGAGAAGAGATTGGATTTATACTCCGCCTTTCACTACCCAAAAGAGTCTCAGAGCGGCTTACAAACTCCTTCCCTCCCCACAACCTGTGAGGTAGGTGGGGCTGAGAGAGCTCTTGACAGAAACTGCTCTTTTTCAAGGACAGCTCTTATCAGAACTATGGCTTGCCCACGGTCATCCAGCCAGGTGCAAGTGGTGGAGTGGGGAATCAAACCCGGTTCTCCCAGATTGGAGTCAGCGCACTTAACCACTACACCAAACTGGCTCTCAAGGGTCATCTCGTCCAACCCCCTGCATAATGCAAGAAATTCACATAATAATTTCTCCTTATATATAAAAGAGGTTTTGTGTCCCACTCTCCTCAATGTTCCACACACTCCCACAGCCTTTGGCTCCCTCAGCTGCCACTCTGAAGGTCTGCCAATCCCCTGGCAGCATTGCCTCGCTGCGTTGCCTCGGCCCCACCCACAGAGCCGGCAGCCAGCGTCTCACCCTCAGTCTGGAGGGAGCTGGCAAAGGGGATGGACGCTCCACCGAGAGAGCGGCAACCCCTCCACGGGGGAGAAGGAGGCAGACCTAGTGAGGTGGCATTGCAAGCAAGGGAAGCAATCACCTTCACTGCCCCTCGCGGCCCCTCTCCCTCAGCTGCAAGGCCGGTGCTTCATCAGGGTGATAGCTCAGTGGGCTGCACCGCAGAGAAGGCTGTCCAGCGCCTTTCAAAAGCTCCCCCACCTTCCTTCAGCAGTGGCGGCAGCACCAGGTAGGGTCTGGCCTAGAGGAAATGAGCTGCGGCTCCTGGAAAGCAGGACTCTCTCCTGAGGTAGACACTTCTCTTGGCTCCTGTGTGGGACTAACTGTGACTAACTGTCCCCTCAGTAGCTGTTAGTAGGCAACCAAGCTTGCTTCTGTAGTAAAAAAAACAAAGGACTTTCAGCATACCCCCCACCCCCGCCCACTGCCAGTTTGGCCACTTTCCTATCAGAATAAAATTAAAACAGCTCTCTCCCCTTTTTGGCTCCACCATGGCTGGCTGGCTAATGAGGTGTGCCAGCAACCATCAAACCATTCTTTTCAACCCCCTGCTGTGCGGCTGACTTCCCCTAGGGTTGCCAATCTCCAGGTGGGACCTGGAGATCTCCCGCTGTTACAATTGATCTCCAAATGACAGAGATCAGTTCCCCTGGAGAAAATGGCTGCTTTGGAGGGTAGACCCTATGGCATTATCCCCTAATGAGTCCTTCCATCCCCCCCAATGCTGCCCTCCACAGGATCCACCCCCCAAATCTCCAGGTATTTCCCTAATCAGAGTTGGCAGCTGCACTTCCTCCTCAGTGCCTGTTGCTAGGCAACCAGGTTCTGTCAGTAAAAGGCCCTTTCCAAATCTAATTTTGGCCTTTGGGAGAAAACTCATTGGGGCCAGTCCTGATAGGGTTGCCAACTCCAGGTGGAAAATTCCCGGAGATGTGAGGGATGGAGCCTGGAGAGGGTGAGGTTTGAGGAGCGGTGGGACCTCAGACAGGTACAATGCCATAGACTCCACCCTCCAACCCAGCCATTCCCTCATGGGGAATCATTGTTGCCAATCTCCAGGTGGGGGCCTGACATCACTCAGAATTACAACCAGGGCCAGCTCCAGGCTTTTTTGCCTTCTCCAGGTATTCGCCCACCCCCTCCTCTCGACTGTCCTGTCAGACCTGCCCCCTCCTTCGCCCCTGGGTGGGAAATAGTGCATGAAAGGGAGGAGGGGGGAGGGAGTCTGTGCGCCAGGCTGCTTTGCTGCCCCACCCCCGCCACATCTGCCCACGCTCCTGCACCCTCGCCTATTGTTTCCCAACGGCCAGATGGCCGGCCAGGGCACGCATCGTCTCCCACCTTCGAGGGTCCAGCTGGCTTAAGTGTCCTGAGCGTGCACTGGTGGGTGCAAGAGAGAGTGGGACTGTGGGAGGGAAGGGGCGTCCCGTTTGGCACCCCTAAGGGCTGGCCTGCACTCTAGGCGAATGCCTAGTTCGCCTAGTGGGTGAGCCGGCCCTGATTACAACTGCTCTCTAGGAGGGAGGGGGAGGAGATGGAAAACTGAAGCCAGAGGGCAGATAACAGTAGGTTAATGGTTGGCTGGGAGGGAGATAGGGTTGCCACCTCCAGGTTGGGAAATTCCTGGAGATTTGAGGGATGGAGCCTGGAGAGGGTGAGGTTTGAGGAGCGGTGGGACCTCAGACAGGTACTATGCCATAGACTCCACCCTCCAAGCCAACCATTCCCTCATTGGGAACCATTGTTGCCAATCTCCTGGTGGGGGCCTGACATCACTCAGAATTACACCTGCTCTCTAGGATGGAGGGGGAGGAGACGGAAAGCTGAAGCCAGGGGGCAGATAACAGTAGGTTGACAGTTGTCTGGGAGGGAGATAGGGTTGCCACCTCCAGGTTGGGAAATTCCTGGAGATTTGAGGGGTGCAGCCTGGAGAGGGTGAGGTTTGAGGAGGGGTGGGACCTCAGACAGGTACAATGCCATAGACTCCACCCTCCAAACCAGCCATTCCCTCATGGGGAACCATTGTTGCCAGTCTCCAGGGGAGGGATGGAGATCACACAGAATTACAACTGCTCTTCAGATGGCAGAGATCAGTTCTGCTGGAGAAAATGGTGGACTCTATGTCATTATACCCTGCTGAGGTCGCCACAGCAAATTGACGCTGAGTGCTCAAGGCTGGGGCACTCTCCCAGAGCCTCTTTCTAGAGCTCGTTGTATTTATTTCCACAACAAGCCTTATTCCTAGTTAATAATAATTATTGTATGGCAGTGTGTGTAGTAAGATTATCTGGCAGCCAGAAGTTCTAGCTCTTTCAGTATTATGCACCACTATGTGGTGAGCTAGACTTGTTTTTTTAAGGGAAGAGACATTTCAGAGGTTGTTTGCCATTGCGTGCCTCTGCAGCCCTAGTATTCATTGGAGGTCAGCCATCCAAATACTAGCCAAGACTGACCCTGCTTAGCTTCCAAGATTTGATGAGACTGGGATAGCCTGGGCTATACAGTTTCACAACTACCTTCTCTCCACTCCCCCAGCGACCCTTGCTGTATGCCCAGAAGAAGGCAGAGAACGTCCAGGATCTCTGGCCAATGTGGCCTGGAGGAAAATTCCTTCTGGAATCCAAAGTGGTGATTTGTGTTACTCTGGACATGTAAGAAAGGGCTACGAATGCCAAACACGGACATATCTTCCTGCCTTCCCTCTCATGACCTGCCTAAGTTCCTAGAATCAGCATTGCTGTCAGATGGCCATCTAGCCTCTGCTTAAAAACCTCCAAAGAAGGAGAGCCCACCACCTCCTGAGGAAGACTGTTCCACTGAGGAACTGCTCTGAGAAATCACTGATATCTCATGTGCTCTGAAACACTTTTCACAAAAGATTGTCATTACGTGGGTACAGTAGTACAGGCCTGCACTGCTGTTGGTGGCTTGGGGTGCATGCATTTGCCCAGAGGATGCAAGATCTTTCTCATCCTTCTTAAGCACTGTGTGTGGTGGAAGCTATAGCAGGGCCAATGGCAGCCAGCTGGTTCCCATCGCCTGCACTATAAAATGATTAGATCACATGTAATCTGCACCAGGATCTCTCTCTCTCTCTCTCTCTCTCTCTCTCTGTAAATCACTTTATTAACACAGTGGATCACGCCATTGGTGAGTTTCAAAAACAGCACTTTGCCATGCAAATGAAGTGCACCATTTGTACACAGTAATTTCAACTCTATTATCTTAAATTGTAGCAAGTATGGTGTGGGTAAGGTCCCAAAGTAATTTTCACATTTCCTTCTGTAAAGTGCAAAGCAAGGATGCTCGATTACTGGAGGGTTTGCCTTGTGGTTTCTTCAAGAGTTGTGATCAACACTGTCAAATATTTAACAAACTGTGTTTTAACAGTTCACGTATGCTTGATCATATAATTGCACATGACTAATCAAACCCTGCTTTCCCCTTCTGTTCTCTCAGTCCACCGCCATTGCAGTCTCTCCATCTGTTGTTTGCCATATTCGTTGAAGTTCACAAAACATTAATATTTTTTTTCAGTTAGATGGGTACCCATGTTCACCTGTCTGCAGCAGTAGAAGAAAGCAAGAGTCAAGTAGCACCTGAAACACTAACAAAGTTTGTGGTGGGGCATGAGCTTGCATGAGTCACTGCTCACTTCTTTAAATACAGCTAGAATGGGAGTCTATATGTTGGAAAGTGGAGTGATTTCAGATACTGAATGACATTAGCAGGCGTGATTGGATTAGGTGTGATATGCAGAGGGGTAGTAGGTGTGGAGAAATTAGCACTGGTAGGTGTGGAGAAATCAGCACTGGTAATGAGACAGGAAACCTAGGTCTCGATTCAGTCCAGGAGGACGCATTGTCTTGAGCTTCATTATTACTTGCAATTCAGTAGTCTCTCTTTCTAATCTTCCTTTGAAATTGCTTTGTATGAGAACTGCTATTTTTGGGTCAGCAACTGAATATTGTGGAAGGTTAAAGTGTTCCCTCACTGGTTTCTGTTGTGGTTCCTAATGTCAGCCTTATGTCTGTTAATTCTTTGTTGAAGGGACTGGCCTGTTTTTTCAATGTAGAGGGTGGAAGGACATTGCTGACATGCAATGGCATAAACCACATTAGAGGATGAGCAGGAGAATGAACCTGAGATGGTATGGCTGATGTTGCTGGGTCCAGTGACAGTGTTGCTAGGAAAGCAAAGTTGGCATCCTGGTTTGTAGCATGCCTTCATACCAGATGTAGCCCAGAGGCGCTGCCTTTACCACAGGGTAGCCCCAACAACAGGGGCACCCCACTTTCTAACCTGAGCCAGAGACCCACAAACCCTGACCAAGGAAGACACTTACGATTCTGAAACACAGAGTGAGCCATAGGTGTGGAAAAAAGGCTCTCCATTTTCAGGTGGCATAAGGCAGCCCTCAGAGTGAACCTCCAGTCTTCTTCCCACACCCAGCAAAAGTATGCATATGAAACAAAGGGTTCCAGCAGGTAGGTATCTGCATTTCTAAAGACTATTCAGTTGCCACCTGGCACATAGCCCTTCTATCTCCAGAACTTCACCTAGCCTTTTTGTGTGACCCCATGTCTATGTGAGAATCTTTTGTCTCCAAACCTGTTTTTCCTGCTCTATTTCTCAGGATACCAAGATAAACCAATCATACATTCAAATGTTTAGCGATCCTTCCTGATGCTAATCAAGGACTCATCTCCCACCTTTTGTCTATACCTGGGAACCTTTTCAAACTGGACCATTAGTGGTCAGAAAACCCATTTAACTAGCCACCCAGCACCTGGTTTAATCCCATCAAGGCTATTGTTAATCCAGACTCTACCCTTCTGGAACTTCATTGGTCGCATCTAGGTCTTGATGCCACACCCCCTGGGACCCAGGATTGGCACAGGTAACTTTTTGTCTTCACCTGAGACAAGCCCCTCAAGACCTTCTATTGGTCAGCATTGTTCTCCAATGTCTATATCCATCCATGCACACCCACCCACTCCTTCTCTCTTTCTGCCCCCCCATAGCGCTTAACGCTGGCTGTTGGCGCTATTCTTTTCAAGGGCTTCTGCATGTCTAGACAGGTAGTATTACCTCATAACTGACCCCTCTATTTGCTATCAATCACCTCTGCTTTCTTAGTTCTGTTTTGCTTGCTCTTTTTGAATGCTTAGTGTGCTTGTAATTAGGGACACTTTTAAATAAAAACTATTTAATTTACTCTTCAAATTTGGAATCTTCCTGCTGTACTGGACCTTTGTATAAACTGGTGTGCCGTCCCTTGTACCCCTCTGGCCTTGCCTGCTGCCTAGCTAATTTCCCCAAACAACAAGGCAGGCCATTGGCGGTAACACAGAGTCCATGTGGCTGTTAAGTAGTTTATCAGTTAGTGGCTTAGAGTTGTTTGGTGTCCCTTTTTGCCGCCTGCTTCAGTGATCTTAATGGCAAAGACAGGTGAACTGTCAGCATCTGATCAACTTGTGCATATGAATGTGTATTATCACACTTCTGCATAGGAATTATACTTCTTTTCTCAACACCTTTCTGACACATCTTTCAGAGGTGTCTTTGGACTGGGTGGCCTTTTTGTATTCTTGGTCCATCATGCCCACATGATTTCAGCCCTCTTCACAAGTTACAGTGAATGCACGTACAATCCATGTACAGTGTACACTTCATTTTTTTGAAAACACATGCATTTTAAAATATGGATGTACAGCTGAGTATGAAATACAAACCCATAATTATCCAGATGCTAGTCCTTGGTTTCAATTGCAGAGTGTGTGTCGGCTCTTCTTACAAACAGATGTATGTGCATTTTGGCAGGATGTATATGTGTTCACGAGCTCTGTTTAAATGCTCTTTATTTATTTAAAGCATTTAATAGACACCTTTCTACCTTGTGGAGCTCAAGGCATCTTACAGTGTAAATAAAAACAATTACAAAAATACATAAAATTACAATTAGGACTGCCAATAAATTAAGAGAATAGTCAAATGTTGCAGTGAACACATGTACATCCTGCATGTATGGCTGTTTGTAAAAAAGAATAGTTACAAGAATGGGCACAGTAATAAGACCAATGAAAAAAGAAATTATTCAGCAATTATAGCCCATTGAAGAACATAGCTGTAAACATAGCTTTATGATGAAGTGAATCAACAGTATATTTTCAATACGTCACCAAGAGAAATGAATTGTTGAAAGACAGTTTATGTACAAATCCTTGTTCAGAAGAAGATCATTGTCGAAACGGCACACCATTCCGGAGACCACCGACTACATTCACTATATATATTACTTATTTTCTGTTATTGTATATTATGATTTATGAATATAGTACCAAGCGCTAAATTGTCACAGTTCTTTTTTTCTTTTTTCATTGTTTGTAAAAAAGAGCCAATGTGTATTTGCTTTTATGAACGAGACCAAAGATCAGCACCTGGATAAATGTGAGGTTTCAATCACACATGCAGCAGTACATGCATAGACCGTAACATGAGATTTACTCAATGCACAATCAAAGAACAATCAAATAGGAGGAAAGGTTGAAGGAGCTGGGCATGTTTAGCCTGGAGAGGAAACGACTGAGAGATGATGTGATAACCATTTTCAAGTACTTGAAGGGCTGTCATATAGAGGATGGGGTGGGGTTGTTTTGTATTGCTCCAGAAGGTCGGACCAGAACCAACAGATTGAAAATTCCGGAGACCACCGACTACATTCACTATATATATTACTTATTTTCTGTTATTGTATATTATGATTTATGAATATAGTACCAAGCGCTAAATTGTCACAGTTCTTTTTTTCTTTTTTCATTGTTTGTAAAAAAGAGCCAATGTGTATTTGCTTTTATGAACGAGACCAAAGATCAGCACCTGGATAAATGTGAGGTTTCAATCACACATGCAGCAGTACATGCATAGACCGTAACATGAGATTTACTCAATGCACAATCAAAGAACAATCAAATAGGAGGAAAGGTTGAAGGAGCTGGGCATGTTTAGCCTGGAGAGGAAACGACTGAGAGATGATGTGATAACCATTTTCAAGTACTTGAAGGGCTGTCATATAGAGGATGGGGTGGGGTTGTTTTGTATTGCTCCAGAAGGTCGGACCAGAACCAACAGATTGAAATTAAATCAAAAGAGTTTTCAGCTGAACATAAGAAAGAAATTCCTGACAGTTCGAGCATTTCCTCATCGGAACAGGCTTCCTCAGGAGATGGTGGGCTCTCCTTCTTTGGAGGTTTTTAGAGGCTAGATGGCCATCTGACAGCAATGCTGATTCTGTGAACTTAGGCAGATCATGAGAGGGAGGGCAGGAAGAGTTGCATCAGTGCTTAGTTCTTGTGGCCTTTTCTTACACGCCCAGGGAAATGCTGATCACCACTTTGGAGTCCAAAAGCAATTTTTCTCCAGGCCAGTTTTGGCAGGGATTCTGGAGGTTTTTTGTCCTCTTCTGGGCATGGAATAGGGGTTACTGGGTAGTGTGGGGGGAGGTATTTATGAATTTACTGCATTGTGCAGGGGATTGGACTACATGACCCTGGAGGTCCCTTCCAACTCTATGATTCTATGAAATATATATACTACATGAATTGTATATGTTTTCATTGTAGATTGTGCTCAGGTCACAGTTTGTTAATAGGAAAGGCAAGCAAACCATTCAGATTAGGAATATTTTGCGCACTTGCAGTCTCGTTTCCTCATGGGAACTGTAGTTATTTTTCAAGGGAAGATGGTATTGTTCACTGGGCAATTGAGTTCCCTGCATTATGGTGCATTTGAAAGTTGATTGTATTTTTTCTTTCCTCAGCACATCTGGTTGAAAGTACCACAATCTATTTTCCAGTCTACCGAATAATCCGAGTGATCTGGGCAAATCTCTAGAAATATGTTGCCACTGGCCTGAAGAAAATCATTCTGGAAGACAGAGGGCACTGCACAGTGAAAGCAACCTTGATGTTAAAACCCGTCACTGCTTTTAGATGATGTTCACCAGTGTCAAATATAACGGTAGCACTGACAAAGCCAGAAAAATGGTTATGGATCACCATATTTCAGTTCATGTGATATACTGGATAATTTAAACTGCATAAAAGGATAAACTACAGCATAAAATCAATGGAAGGCTTGGAACGGCATGAAAGTCTGCTGCTGGAATCCCCATTGCTCAAGCACATACAGTTGCTTAAATATCCTTCCCTGTGTTGAAAAATTCAAGGCATGATCCAAGCAAAGGGAATCATTTTAAAAATCCGTTGGGAGAGTGGAACATATGTTGAAACAATTCTCATTAAAATCAATAGGAGTTTAGCGCTTAACTTTGCCTGGATAGTGCCCATAATTAATGCAACGACAAGAACCTTGAGACTGTAGGCCAGTAACAGACCAAACCCTTTTGTGCTAAGGGAACAAGACGAATACCAACACTTTATATTGTTACTCACTTTTGGAAGCCAAGAACAATTCCGCTTTGTAATTCCCCATAGCCAAAACTGTACTAAGGCTGTACGCACATATATATTTTTTATTAAAGCTGTCGTCTGATATGCTCTCACAAGAACCCAGAAACGCAGTGCAAAGAGGCACTTTTTATAAAACTAGGAAATGGTAAGTCATTGTATTTGTACTTCTGCTGATACCTTCGTTCTTTCATTGGTCTGTTAAGTATGCTTTCGTCTGTGAGATTATTACGAGTGAGGAAATGAAAGCAATCAGGGACACGAGGTTTAAGATTGGTTTGCCCTGCTGAAGGGGGACTTTTTTAAAGCAATAAAGTGAGGCTATCCGGGTTGTTTGCTCTGGCGGGCCCCTTCCTGCCACAGAACTTCATCCCCACTGCCACTCAATAGGGCACTGGGGGCCCAATGTTGTCCTAAGACACCGCTTCCAGCTGTGCAACTGTAAGGGATGTCACTGCGTCACAGAATGCTCTAGATTTACCCCAAATTCTATCTGAAGAAGTGAGCAGCGACTCACGAAAGCTTATACCCTGCCGCGTATTTTGTTAGTCTCTAAGGTGCTACTAGATTCTTGCTCTTTTCTACTCCCAAACTCCATGGTCTTTAACCATAGAGTTCCAGGTAAATCCTAGAGCTTCCCACAGTGTGGTGACAGTGGTTCCTATTATGCTGCTGGAAGTGATGTCACAGCATCACAGGATGTCGTTTGGGTAAATCCCACCACCCAGTCCCCCCCTCCCAAGTCTCCACACAAGCCTTGTTGCTTTAGAAAAGGAATAGAAGTTCTTTATCATAAAGGAACTCCATACTGGTTAGGAAAGGTAGAGAAAAACATTCTGCCTATCTTCAGAGGGTAGCTGTGTTGGCCTGCAGTAGCTAGATTCCAGTCCAGTAGCATCTTAGAGACCATCAAGATTTCGGGGTATAAGCTTTTGAGAGTCAAAACCCCCTTTGTTGCATAGGAGAACACATCTTACCCTCATGGTGGTCTGACAAAGAAGCAGGAAGAGGAGGAGTAAGCTGAAAGGAAGTAACCCCTAAGACTAGATTCGGGTAACAAATAGCAGCAGAGCAGACAAGAGGAAGGATACAAGAACTGACCTATCTAGCCTTGCTAGCTCTACTGCCCCCCTCTGAAGATGCCGTGTGCTCTGTATTTTGAACATTAGAAATGCTGTTCCAACTGAGCTTCCTTGAAGCATATTAATGAATACAAACCAAATATTACTATTGGGTAAGCAAACGGTGGGTGAGAAAAGAGATGAAGTGGAAATAAACAGGAAAGCTTTTGTTATAACTAACAGGTTTGTTATTTCTCAGTGAAAATGTAACATACATTGCATGCCCTGCATCAAAAGGCAATCACCACTGAGGTCCATTGAAATGAATGGGTATTCCATTGCAATCCTATGCATGTTCCACTGAACTGGACAGTACTAACATACTAAGAGCAAATCCCATTGAAAGTAAAAGTATTTGCTCCCAAGTAAACGTAGTTATGATTGAGTTAGATGACATTTTATTATGCAACTACATCCCATTAATTTCTATGGGACCTAAACCTAGTCACACAAACAAGACAATACAATAACAGTGCAGAAGCAGACTTACACCCTTCTAAGCTCATTAAATTCAATGGATTTAGATGGCTGTACCCTTACTTAGGGTAAACATCCCAAGATTAGCATAACATAGAGGAGCCTAGGTTACAAATCTTATTTTTGACATCTAGTTTTCTGTATAGTTTATTTTGTATAAATTGAGGGAAAGCGAGTTACAAAATTCCCAACCCATAGTCTGAATTGGTACAGTCCTGGAGCAGCAGTACTGTTTTATCAGCTGTTTATGTAGTATGAACTAGCCTCCCAACCAGCTTTTAAAGACATGCAAGTTTTCTTCACCTTGCCACCAAAACACCTGATCACTTCTCAAATTATCTCACTAGGCATCGTTAATATATATATATATATATTTGCCAGAGATACTGAATCCTTGATTAAGAGATGCATATGAGCTGCCATCCAAATCTTTGCAGACACTTTGATGTGTGCAAGGAGATCCCATGACACACTGGCCTTGCCCATCCACTTCAGTATCAAGTGTTATTCCAGGCCTGCTATGAGAGCCTGTGCATATGCCGGAATTCCATGTGCTAAGTGGAGCTATTAGAAGCCTCTGGATCAAGTTGACTTCTTCAAGGGTATTGCACTAGGAGGCAAATACCTACTGATCTATTACAAAGAGGAGGTTTAGATTAGCAGGTTTTGGATATGAAGGTTTGGATTCAGAGGCTTCAGAAACACTATGGGAAGTTTCCATGCTCCAAAACCACAGAACTCTTCAGCAGCTGCTTCATTCTGTGATGGATGAGTGACACAGGGCGATTCTGCATCTAGCATTCACTCCACATTTTCTCAACTGGGAGGGGGAAAGTGCAGCTGAAAACCACATTCGAATACCTTGGGGCAATTCCATACTGACTGCAAAGTCACCCTGAATGGCCGTAAAATGGCCATAAATCTATGCAGAAGGTACCATAAAATCTGATGATCAAAGACAGCGAATGTGGCATGCAATGCAGAGAATGTCTGTTCCAATGTGGGTTTTGTAAAACAATGGAGGGAAAAGCCAATGCAGAATTAGCCACAGTCTAGATAAACAGGCTGCTGAGAAGTTGAACAAGATCAGCAACAATTGGCCAAAATTAAGAAAACTGAAATGCTTGGATCCATAGCTCTGCTAACGATCCAGTCAATTACTTTTTCATATTGATGTCTACATATGCTTATCGATCTTCTCCTTATTTATATAACGCTTATGGATCTTCTCACTTTACATGGTGAGTAGGAGCCAATGAGTGTTCAGAGCGAACACTGGCCTAACTGTGGTTTTTCTGTAAAGCTGTAAAATGCAGATTGACGATCTGGAAAGCCACAAATAGACAAACGGACAGAGTCACACATGAATTTATTGCCACAGATCGGGAAACTGATGCAGTGAAACTGACTGTCTCTAAACAGTGGCAAAAGCTTAACTAACCTTCCTCAGCTCTCCCTTCCTTCACCTGCCACTCAGGGTTTAAGGGGAGGGAGCATGGTTCAGTGGTGGAGCATCTGCTTGGCACACAGAAGGTCCCAGGTTCAATCCCTGGCATTCCCAGTTAGGGACCAGGCAGTAGGTGATGTGAAAGACCCCTGCCTGAGACCTTGGAGAGCCACTGCTGGTCTGAGTAGACAACACTGACGTTGATGGACCAAGGTTCTGATTCTGTATAAGGCATTTTCGTGTGTATGAATTCCACCTCCATAACAGTTGGGAGTGATATGTGGGCATCGCAGAGGAAATCATGATGCTTCTGTTGTTTAGGAGATTTCTGGACTGGCACTGCTGCAAGATGTAGGAAATCATTCCATGAATGAAGTCTAGAGGCTACTTATCCCGGACATAATTCAGAGTTGCAAGCATACCTTTGGATTGGCCAGAGACACCGACATATTAAAAAAGGTGTAAAATCAGTATTAACTCCTTATGAATTAAATTTTCTGTGGGTTTTCTTGTGAAGCAGCCTGCCAAAGGTTCACTGGGTGTTGTCAGAAATTGCCACAGATAGCAGTCTTAATGTGTTTGCTTGCCATATTAAATTAGATTTTTTACGTGTATTATCCTCAGTGAATCAGCCAGGCAGGAAATCAACCTGACCTTTATGAATTGGTTTATTGGCAACCCCCTTCTAAAATAACTGACAAGACTTTATGAAATACAATTAATTAATGAGGTAGGGCAGAAGCTCTCCATTAGAATTATCTTACCAATCTAATACTTTCTGCTAAAGATCACACCAGTGGCTGCACACCCTCTCAGTTCTGGTGCTACATTATGATGTACTCTTCATACAACAGCCCCCTCTGTCTCAGTACTATTTTAAAAATTCTATTTGAGAACTATGGGTTCAATTATAGCTTTCTGTACAACCGCACTCATTCCCTAGGTGATAATTGAGGCAATCAGTTTCTCATTATCCAACTGATCTAGCTATAGCATTTTAATTTTAGAAATTTCATAATTTCTGGTTTAATAGCCGATGACGTTAGAGTAAACATCTGTTTATAAAATACATAAGTGATTTCCTTACCCGGTTTGACACGTTGATAGCCGCATCGTGATCTGTGTCTTGAGCGATCAGCTTCCAAGTTGCAAGGCGCACTTGCACATATGATTATGTTAAGACTTACTTTGTTCCTAAAACTACTGGTAAATGCACAGGAATATCCTGATAGTTTTGTATACATACTGGTGTACTAGGTGCTTTTAATTTCTGTGGAAGAAAGTCAAGAGATAAAAATCAGGGACGTGTCCTGTCCCCCAGTCTAGATGTTGCTGTCCAAAGGAGTGGGATAAACTCTTCTTCCTGTTCTTGACTTTAATTCTTTTTCTGCCCATGCACTTCTATGGAAGAAAGTGCAGTGGCTGAATTTAGGTACACTTATGGAAGGAGCTAGCGGGAGAGGCCATCATTCAGTGGTATGTAGAATAGGCTTCCCACCCAGCAGTTCCAATGCTTGATCTTTGGCATCTCTAATTAAAAGACTCTTGTGTATATGGACATACGTATTTTGAATATTTATATACCCACCTTTCTCCTGAGCATCTCATGATCCGAGGATGTTAATTATTTTGATAGTTTTAATTTTTGTAAGCTGACTTGGATCTATATGGATAAAAGTGGGATAAATGTGTCAATATTTCAGTAAATAATAAATACAAAGCAACTGTTGGGAAAGACCCTGGAGACCCTGGTGCCTGTTTTCAGTAGACAGTTATAGCTGGACCAATGGTCTGGCTAAGTAGAAGCCACCCTCATAAGTTCACATGACTCAGTTTAAAGAGGCGGCAAAGTTGTTCCTGTTTCTGGATTTATTGTGATTGGCTGATGTCATAATCTGAAAGCATCCTTGGAATAATAATGGAATCAGCCATAAATGTTTTAAGAAGGTTTTCCTTCAAACAGACTAAAAAACTACTCTTGCTTTTAGAAATACCGTATTTCGACAAAAGTGTTTCATCTTGTTAAATGTGTCTCCCATTCTTACCTTCCCTCTTCACAAATGTTGTTAGAATATATCTGACTTTTTTCACTTAAAAGCTGCTTATACCAAACTTGAAAAGCCTGAGAAATTCATAATCTTTTTTATTATTTCTCCACCAAATGACATGCCTAAAAATGAGGTACTTTGATATTGGTTTTGAAAGGTATATTTAGGCTTAAGGATTTGAAAGTTTTCTGCCATCAAACCTGTGCAAACTAAGCTTTATTGAAAGCACACGAACAATACATGACGTTGTCATTTAGTGAGTAAGACCATTGGTCCATCTTGTTCAGCGTGGTCTGCTCAGAGTGTTACCATGTGGAAAAATTAGATTTGGGCTTGGTCTAAACAAAATACTTTCTGTGCTCTGGGCTGGTGATATGATCTCTAAGTACTGACCATTTATCATTGCAAACCACCAATCTGCATTGCTTGTGTAACCCTGACTCCACCAGGGGATTAAAGAGTTGAGATATTCCATATAAGAGTGTTTGGAGGCTGCAGCTAGTGCAGAACGCTGTGGGTAGACTGCTGGCTGGGGCCAGCTATCAGGATCATGTGACCCTGACATTACAGCAATTACACTGGCTACCGATCCACTCCTGAGCCCACTTCAAGCTCTTGGGCCTGACCTTTAAAGCCCTACATGGTTTGGGACCGGTTTATCTCAAGGACTGTCTTTCTGCCCATCAATCAAAGAAGCTTGATTGGTGGGAAGATGAGGGAGGGCCTTTTCAGTGGTAGCCCCACGATTATGGAACAGCCTCCCCATGGAAGTGTGCCTGGCCCCAGCACTTTCGGTCAGTTTGGTGTAGTGGTTAAATATGCGGACTCTAATCTGGGAGAACCAGGTTTGATTCCCTACTCTGCCACTTACAGCTGCTGGATGATCTTGGGCAAGCCGTAGTTCTGTTAGAGGTGTTCTCTCAAGGACAGTTCTGGAAAGACCTCTCTCAGCCCCACGTATCTCACAGGGTGTCTGTTGTGGGGAGGGGAAGGGAAAGGAGTTTGTAGGCCGCTCTGAAACGCTGAGTGAAGAGCGGGTATAAATCCAATCTCCTCCTCCTCCTTCTGGCAATTGAAGATGGTTTTCCTTTCCTTTGTACAATGAAAGCTCTATGGCTCAATGCCTTGAGCAGTATAGCAATCTGAAATTTCAGTTGTAATCTCTATTTATTTCCCCAAAAGTCAAAAGGAATATTTTCTTCCCCACATCCAAGGTTATATTAGGATTTTGATCTGAGAATAGGAAGGGGACCACCTTGCCTGGATTAAAATTGTTGAAATTCACCAGCCATGGTAGAATAAACGGGCATCTTTGACTGAATATAGAGGTGTTGTGTTCTTACACAGACCACGCACGCGGTTGGGTCCGCACATGGACACGTGAGCGGCCCAAGGTTCGCTCTCAAGACAATAGACTGCATGGATCCTAAAACGCACCTATCGGGCCGCCAGGATCCGAGAGTTAACCTATGGGATGTGGGGTGCACTGTAAATAATCCTATCACGGGTGTGTGTGTGTGCTTGGGTGTGGTTGAGAATGGGGATTTAAGCAGACCTCCGGTCCTGCTCTCATTGTCTGTATCCGAGTTGAATTACAATAAACTCATGAGCTGATTTCACTACCTCGTGTTCGAACCCAGTACATTATAAGAGGACATTCCAATAGAATATGATAAATTGTATCGATTTTACCAAGGGAGCAAGAGCAAATTCTGTCAGGGTAGGGAAGATGTAAAAAGTGGCCTCTCATAACCATCGTGGAATGGGCATTCATTCTAGCAAGAGTAAAAGCCCGCCTGGAGAAGACCAGGTGAGGTCAGATGATAAGCATAGGAGGGAAGAGAATGAGGGAGAAGTATTCCAAAAAATGTGTAAAGAACAAACTCGTCAAGCACAAAAAATGGAACTATTATGATCTATCTGCCTAATCCATTTTTAAATTAAAATTACTGATTCAGCGAGGCCCAATTCCCTGGTAAATTCTGTGGTTAAACCAATGGCCAATAATTTCTTGTCCATGATCCTAAGCCATGATGATTTATAAGAATCCTCCTTTAATAAAGCTAGATAGCCATTAACACAAAAAAGTAACAGATTAAATGCAAGTATCCATGCCCTAGCTTCCAGTGATGGCTGACTGAATTCAGTATGGAAAGCCACACCAGCAACATAGTGTGGAACATTCTGCAGCTTTCTGAGGAAGTCAAGAAGTGGAAAATCAATAGATTCCGTGACTGCCTTGATTCTTACGAAGATGGTTTTACTTAGGACTTAGGACAAAGGTTTTTACTTAGGAATTTGGTTAAGTTTACTAGCAGTCTTAAGTAGTGATTTTAAGTTTTGGTCTGATGTTTTTACTCTATTTTATTCTATGTTTTATCTATGTTTGCAAGCTGCCTTGAGCTTCATAAATAAATAAAATAAAAACGGGGGGAAAAGGTGCAATCCTTCTAGAGTGATTGGAGGCCCTGAAGTAACTTGCCTCAGGAGGACTCCAGCTTTCTCTGAAATTATGCATGAATATTTTAGGTATGAGAATTTTCTATACTGATTATTGAAAGGGGGGATTGTGCTTTTTATTAATTGGCTGTTGGTCTGTATTTTGATTGTAAATGTTTGCATGGATATTATATTAATCTTTCTTTAGTGACTGGAGAGCCTGAAGTAGCAGGAAGCTTGCCTCAGGAGGATTCCAGCTTTTCTATAAAGTTATGCATTTTTTTTTAGGGGCCATGCGTGGTGTTATATGCGTTTTACAAATTTTTCCCTATGGCCAACCAGTCTGGAAAGCCGTCTTCCCTAAGAGTATAAGGCTAACATACTGAATCACGTAAAACCATCATGGGATTGTTGTGGGTTCCTGAACTGGCACGCCGCCAACTCGGCACGCCAAATACACATAAGTATTATAAACGAACACGTCTCGTGAAAGCAGAAATATCCACGTGGTGCCTGTATTTTCACGAATGGACCATCCATCAGTGAATCCTTTCAGAGTGTAAAACATTTCCCATCCTAGCTATGAGAAGAGGAAGGAGCCAGTCTTCTGCCTGAACAATCCCTGAAGGTTATGAGGAGGTCTCTGGTGCGGTGTGAGTGAAGAAGCAGTTCAAAGCTACTTGCTTTTGTTCAGTAGCCTTCTTTTACAGTACACAGGCAGCACAGACGCTACTGTTTAAGTGCCCAAAATGCACGTGTCTGGTCTGTTTGGGCAGAGGGGCACCTGTGCTTGTTATTGCCCTGACATGTGTAACACTGATTTGGTTAACAGTACCAGCACCAGAGGTCATTTCGGGGGGGATCGCAGTTCCCCCGGGTGAGGTACAGGGGGGCGGGGCACATGACGAAGCCCCGCCCCCTGCTTCTGGCCGCCCCGCTTCCGGCCCTCATTCAGCCAGGAGGAGGCAGGAGAAGAGGGAGGGTAAGTTGCTTCCTCCCTGCCACTCTCCACCCCTGCCTGCCTGGGGCCAGGGAGGGCCTTTGCGGGGCTTCCTTGCACTCCTGCTGGCCTTGCAGGTCCACCGCCGGGCCCCTCATGAAGCCATCCTGATGCCATGACCGTTGGGGGTGGGGTGTGTGGCCTTATGACACACTTCCGGTGATGTCAGGGGGTGTGGCCTGATGACACACTTCCGGTGATGTCATGGTGTGTGGCATATGCTAATGAGTTATGCTAATGAGTTCCCCTAGCTCTTTTTCTATGAAACAACCCCTGACCAGCACCAGCTGTGGATGTCTCAGCAGCACCGGAAGCCTGCTGCCAGACTCTGCAAGGGAAGCCATGTATGGGCCACTGGCCATTGGCCTAATCCAACAGTGCCTTCTCTTAGGTTCTTATGGAAGCCTTGCCACTGGCTAGGGTTGCCATTCCCCTGGTGGGCCCAGGGGATCCCCTGATTTCAGGGCCCCCAATCTGCTGTGGCCCAGTTAGCTGGTGGGGGAAGCCCCACCCCTGAGAAGCCCCCTCCCAGCACCTCACTCCAGGAACTGATGTCATCATGTTCCCGACGTTGGGGGTGAAGCTCTAGGTTTTGGGTAAAACTCTATGGTTTTGAGGCTCAAAAAACCATAGCATTTTGCCCAAAACCTATAGTGTCACTCCCCAATGCCGGAAACGTGATGACGCCACTTCCAGGTGACGTTATCACGATGCTCATCCTTTGAACTTGGGCCTGCAGCCTCTCGGAGCCTCTCGGAGCCCTCTCCTACTCGACAGGAACAGTGGTGGATGAAGGGCTGGGTCAAAGCGGCACAATGGAGGTGAAGTGCCTGACTGGCTGTGTGTTACCTCCCTGTAGCTTTAGAGCAGAGCGCTGAGGACAGTACTTCCTCACAGGCTCCTGGACCAAGAACAGCACATCTGGAGGAGCTCAACACCTGCCAGCAGTGCAGCTAATCCTGATTCCCTCCTAGCCTACTGCCGAGGCTTGGGAAGGCTGCCTTGGGCCCCGGTCACACGGGAGGTTTTGCCCCGCAAGAGGGACGGATCGGGGGTGCAGCAAACGGGCGCGATCACACCGCAACATCTGGGAAGCGGCGCACACCTGTCCCCAATCCGTCCCTTCAGCCCGAAAACACGCATTAAAAAAACCTAGGAAAGAGTACTACATACCTGAAACGCTGCAGCAAGTGCGGCCGTGGGATCACCGGTGCGCCCGTCTTCAGCAGCGATCGAGGCTCCCGGCTGAACTGCGCATGTGCACACATGTGCAGCCGGCTGCCTCGCTCTCCCTTCCGTGGCTTCCCCCCCAACATCTGATCGTGCCGAGGAGCAACTGCGCGGTGGCTCGGGGGATCTGTCTGATCCCGCCGCCATGCATCTCTTTTGGTGTGGCTCTAAAAAGCCACACTTTGGCTGCGCCAATTTCCCCCGTGTGACCGGGGCCTTGCTCGATCAACTAGGCCCAAGGCTGTGTTCCAGCTTCAGCTCCTGTCCATGCCCTCCAAGTCTTGCTATCTTGGCCTGAGGGCACTACTGCAGAGGAGACCTGATTGGGCCTGCCTGCAGA
Source organism: Gekko japonicus (assembly GCF_001447785.1). Taxonomy (NCBI): domain Eukaryota; kingdom Metazoa; phylum Chordata; class Lepidosauria; order Squamata; family Gekkonidae; genus Gekko; species Gekko japonicus. The sequence goes on along the minus strand of NW_015174972.1, from coordinate 21,546 downwards.
GTGCAGGGCAAATCAGGCTGCAGGAAGGTACTGCCACTGCCTGGTGTCAGGTACGCCAATAACTCAGCATCAACAGCAGGTCCTTAAACAGGTTCAGCTTTATTGATCAGAGCAAGGTGAAGTCATCTTAGACTCTTTGAGTCAGGAATGAAGCATACAAAATGGCCATAATTATAGTGGGTTCATACAACATCCCCTGACACCTAAGAGCCAATAAGCAATTAATATGGAGTGTGGGGAACTGGTTAATGGTTCATAGGTGAGCGGGAGACAGCAGAGGCTTCGCGCTGGAGCGATGAGCGCTCAAGGCCAATGGCTAGATAAGAGAGGCAAAAGCGAGAAACAGCTGCAGAGCATTGCACATTCCAGAGTCAGGGAAAAAACCCTATGGCGGGGCTTCCCGACATCTGGTAGCCTGGAAGAAAACAAGTGAAGCACCCATTGAGGTGCAGTAGCAATGCAGAGATACTTTCTTACACCTTCCTTGTCTGCAGCCAGGGACAGGCCAATAGGGTGTGGTGGCATGCAGAAACAGAGGGAGGCTGGAGGTGTGGCAGCACACGGTATCACTGATCATGGTGATGGTGATTCTTGTTGTTGTTATTGTTATTATTTGATCTATTAATCGCCCAATCTCAGCTTACGCCGGGCTCTGGGTGATGTGCAAAAGGGTGTAATACCATAAAATATACAAAACATTAAAATTCAATGCACAACTTAATAAAAATTTAAATTCAGAATAAAAGATCCAAGATGGCGCCCGATTTTTTTTTTAAAACCCCAGTTCAGGATTACCGGCCAGTTTTCTAGGCAGGGGGAAAGGGAACTCAGAACAAAGGGGTGGGGGCAAGAGGAAGGGTGCCAGCCAATAAGGAAACTTCAGGCCAACACCATGGCTCCCTCTAAGCTCTGGAGTCTTGTGAGCAAGAATTCCACTTTGTGAGCTACTGGCATTGAAGTTGTGAGCGAGCGATTTGGCTACTGCATCAGTTAGTTTGCTCTGGAACCATGAGGTATGAGTTACTTGTGCATCGCTGGCTCAGCTGAGCACCCCTTTGGGTGCCATCATTAATTATGTCATCTTATGGTCTTATGGAAACCCAGGAATGATAGCTTGTTTGGATTTGCCCCTCTGAACATGTCCTAATCATCAGCTGCTCATGCTTTTTTTTCTGGGAGTGCCCATATCTCATTGCTATACTACAAAAATCCAAGTCTGTCATCTGTTATATCAGCAGAGGAAATTAAAATATCTGGGCTCCTTCCACAATCAGATGTTGCTTTACCTTCATAAAGGATGTAACAATGGGGGGGGGACACCTCAGAGTAGTCGTTCCAGAAGGCTTGAGGAACTTCAGAGTAGTATGGAATGTGGGTTGTAGCCAGAGATGGTAAAATAGTGAGACCGATTTCCCACAAGCGCTGCTCCGCACTCGCTCTTCCCCTTTGCCCCAATGGTACATGTCAATTTCACACAAGCTGCAGCGCGGCCACATTTTGCCCCACAGCTTCATGCAATTTCCCCCGCATCTACTCAGTCCTCAAAAAACAGGATTGAGTAGACGCGGGGGAAATCACGCGAAGCTGCGGGGCAAAATGTGGCCGCACAGTGGCTTGTGTGAAATTGACACATACCATCGGGGCAAAAGAGAAGAGCGAGCGTGGAGCAGCGCTTGTGGGAAATCGGTCTGAGTCTTCCAAAAAGGTGTGGAAGTTCTTCCCACTTCCAAGAAAGCTCTGGTCTTCCAAAGAGCACTGGCATGGTTAAATGTTAGCCCATAGTACGTAGCCCTGCCTTGACCCACTGGACCCACTAAAGTCCTTTTCCTGCTTTCTAGACCCAACAGGTAACACTGTGACCGATTTCACACACGAGCTGCGCCGTGGTCGTGCCTTCCTTTGCCCCGCTTCTATTGGTCAATTTCCCACTCAAAGCCACGTGGCTGCGTTTTGACCCGCGGCTTCACCCGATTTCCCCCGTGGTTTCGTGATCCTAAAAAAACAGCACCTAGCACCTAGAGAGGAGCAGAGGTTTATTCCATGATACAATATTCAAAAATGAAGCTGAACAAAACTGTTAGGTTTGGGTGAGGTTTCTAAAACAAGCAAACCACCCTATTGTCATGCAAGTGGTACGGGCTGTTACAGTTCTGAAAAGTTCCAGGGAGTGCCATCAAAGGGATTGCCTCTACTTAAGTGCTTAAGCCTTGAGCAATTCTGAGGATGACCTTCTAAATTCCAATAAACAGTAGCACTCAGGAATGGTTTATTGCATGCTGTGGAGCTCACAGTCGTCATTGATTCTCTTGAACTTTGGTCCCTTTGGCTATTTTACTAGATAATGGGAGTTGATGAACTCAGAAGGATAGACTCTCTCAGGAATATTGCAGAACCTTGAAAACATTAATTACCTTCACACAATTTCCTTGGTATCAACAGTAACTACTGTCTCCTCCCCTGCCTTTTGGGTACGCCCTTATTTCTGGGATACCTTGAGAGACAGCAAAATATATATATATATATATATTTTGTAGAAATACTAAATAATCTATTGGTATTTTAAAAACTAAGTATAATATTTTAAAATGTCTCTTTTATACACTCAATGAGTTAAATCAGAGATGGGCAAGTGATGGGCTATAGGCTCGTTCTGATTCCCCAAGCAACATTTTTTTGGTCTCCAGTGGCCAGCCAAATTCTAATCAAGGTTTAACTTGTAAACAATAGAAGAAATGAAACTTGATGTGTATTTTGTATATATTATCCTGCTGTCTCAGAGCAGAGAAAATCAGCTGGAAAGTCTCCTCTGCTTGAAAAAGGGACACATTGCCTGGGCATGGGTGGACTGGCGGAGGCTCTCTTATGTGGATTCCAAGTCTGGTTGGTCCTGATAACTGCTACAAGCAGTCAGAGGCAGGATATTGCATCTATGAACAAGAATTGTTCAAAATATATTGTAGGCAGTGGGGTCTAAGGTGCTCTCCAGGAGTTTAAAATAGGCCCTTATGTTTGCTCATATTGCAATCAATGGATACTCTCTGACAGAATGGCTTTAGAGTCTCTGGTGGTATTATTGTACCCCAACAGGGCATGCCATATGGCACGTCACCAGTCATCAGTATTTGCTGTGTTACAGAAATAGGATTCCTCTGATTGGTTCTTTGCTTTTGGGATAAAAAAAAACTGCTCAAAGGAAGTTGTCTCTCACTCTAATCTGTGATCAAATTAATTCTTTCAGAAGCGTATGTTTCAACTGGAAGCACTAGAACCGCTTCAAGTTCCGCTCTGAAAATTTCTTATTTAGATTTCTTTTAGATGAAGGGGGGGAAAACATTGTGTGCTTACCAAATCTGACAGTGTTGTTGAAGGAAGTTCTAGTAAGGATTCGTAATAAGGCTTAAAAGCAAAGGAGTCGCCTAAAGGTATCTGGAGAGAGATATTAGATGCCAACTGACTTTTCCATATATTCCATTTCACCCACTGTGCAATGTAACATTCTTGCTAGTTTCTGAGATCCCTTATATGTAAGACCTGTAATGACACCTGTCTCTAGTGTTCTGAGGTGATGTTTGTTATGCTGCCTCCTTGCCTTCCTTAGTGTTTCCTACTTATTTTTGGCTTCCACCAAAGGCTTCCACCTTAGAATTCTAATTTGGACCCAAAGGACAAGATTGCTTAGTTATATTTGATAGAATGATAGAATCGTCAGGTTGTGGGGTGGCTCTGAGGTAAAAGGGGATCCTTTACTCTAAATGAAATAGTTGTTTCCTCTTAAACATAAATAGAGTTTATTTAGGAGTATAACAGCATAATGGTTTCAGATAGGTACATAAGCATAATGGTTTCAAATAGGCACAGTTCTCTTTCTTTCTGTAAAGTTCCTCAAAAAGAGGGAAAAAGGCTTATTTTCTCACTTGCCACTTAGGCTAATAACTTGCACAAAGCTTAATTTCTCAACTTGCCACTTAAATGAAAGCTTCCACAAAGAACACATATTTGTCTCACAGCTCTTCACTATCCACCCACTCCACTCTCCTCTCTGTCCCCCCTCTCTCTCACACACATATACACACCCACACCCTCTCTGAACAAACCAGAACTCTGCCCCTAGGGTACAGTTACCATCCAATCATAACACACTTCAATCATTCATCCATCTCCCCCCGTTTCTTACTCTAGAGGACTACATTTTAACCCACAGCAACACACATATAAAACCTCACACTGAAACACAGAAATAGAACACACACACAATATTTACATAGTAAAACACCACAGAAGTTCCAAGCGAAAAAACCCAGAGGAAGTTCCCAATCCTTGTATGCCTTGTATAAGGCAAGTCTTTCAAACACTTGCTTGTCATATTTACATATTTATGTTTTTAGGTATATGCTGAAAGAGCTTAGATGCACATTGAAGATGCCCTTAATGTCCTTTGTTTGGCATTCCCTCAGTGACCCCTCTTCCTGTCCAATGTTTTAATTGTTGTTTTAAGGTGTTTTTTTTTGTTATTTTAGCACTAGTTTTAATTATTTTAATGATGTGGGGGTTGTTTGTTTTATGGTTTTAAGATGTGATTTTATTATGTGCATTTTAATTGGCTAGCTGCCTTGGTGGGCAGAAAGGCAGGGTATACATTTTGTAAAATAATAAATAAAAATTAATTAAGACTTCCATGAAGGGTTGAACAGGAAACAGATTTTGTATGAAGAAAAACATTCACTCTAAGTGTTGATGGTGCCTCCACTGGTGGCTGTGTGGGAAAAGGTGATGTGAGTCACTGGTCCAAGCTAAACATTCCCTGATGGGCTGTTTGGGCTGTTGAGCACAGTAAGTAACACATCTTATACAATATATGAGAAGAAGGGTCCTTGCCCTGCCGAAATGTACCAGCATTAGCTGAGAGAAGTTGTACGATATGACTTATTTCTGGTAAATGTGTTGTTTCCACTAACAATGGATCACAATATTTATTGAAACAATTCAAATGTCAAAAGTAATTCAGGCAAAAGCGATTTCCCAAGGCATGGCTTATTAAAGTAAGTTGTGATCCATGCTGTGCTTGTTTATTAGAAAATGTGAGCATGGCTGCTATGTTCTCATGTTCAGTCAACAGCAGCGATATTAACAAGGCCTGTTTGGAAAGGTCCTTCTATGGTTTGAGGGCTGTTTCTGGAATATGACAGTTTCCTCCCACTCTTTGGCGAACCTTACTCACAAAGGATATTTCAGCCATAGAAGTTACTGCGTTTCTTAGAGTGTGATGTTGTGTAAACATTCAGGGAAATAACAAGTATAAAAACTATAGACACTTGACTGAGAACCACCACAGTCTCCAAGAAAAGCCCTGTATGGAGGCACAAAAGTGGGAATGATGTCCACATGCTCTGGTCCGACACCACTTGCCCCCATTCTCGCACCCCAACCATGTCTGAGCAAAGGTGCAGATACAATGGTAATCACGCTGGGTACCCCCAAGGCCTGGAAAACCCACATTTCCCCTCAGTCAGGTGGATACTCCCATTTAAATGGGGGTTTCTGCATTCTATGTGGGGAAGAAAATCTCCATGTGGCAGAGGCCAAAGATTTTCTCTGGGGCCCCCTTTTTACCACTGGCCTAACCCATATTTTATATGAAAGGAAATCACATGACTTGTCTGACTCTGTTGGCCCCCCTAGTGTCTGGGGCTGTGGCATTTTGTCTGCAGGCACCTCCCGCCTCATGATAAAGGGGGTGGGTGGGATCAAATCTGATGGATGTTCTCAAGTTTACCCCACATTCCAAACTTTGGGAGCAATCACACACAGAATGAGCTGTGCCATGGGCGCAAATGCCGAGCGGATTTTAAGGGCGCGATCAGATGCCAACATCTGCCAAGCGTCCCACTCCCATCGGCAACCCGTTTTGCTCCACTGCAGAAGCAGAGTAAAAAGACACCGGGGAAAACCCAGTAGCAAACGGGTTTGCTACGAGCCGGGAACGGACTTTCCCCAGTGTGATCGAGCCAGCTCGCTCTCATGGCATCAGGATGGTCTGATCAGGCCATCCTGACTCCATGGCGTTGTCCTCCCTACTGTTTCGGTATGTGCATCATCTCACACTGCTTAGGGAGCACTCGGTGCGGAGATGTGAATAATTGATCCCTCATTGAAGCGCACTGGAAATACGCGGCCAATCCCCCCCCCCCCACTCACCTGCGGTTGCGTCTGATCACACAGTGGCGGGCCGCCCCTGCAGCTCCCAGGGACTGTGTGATCACACAAATGTGGGTCAAATTCCTGCAGAGCAAATAGCCTCGCTTCCCCACTCCAACATTATCTTGCACGTGTGAACGCTGCCCTCATTTACTTTCAGCACTTTCATGTCATGTACAAAAGAGTTAGTGAAGGCTTTACCTGGCTTTGAAAAGCAGGCTATGAAAAGCTGCACTGTTGCATGTCCAGCTGCATGTCCTCTTCCTGTCAAGACCTGCCTTTACATGAGCAGGCCCTGGTATGCTAGCCTGCATAAAGAGCAAAATTCTTACTTAAAGAAGAAAAATGTTACTTGTAAGGAGTTCTGGTAGGTGAAGGAAAAATGCTTCAATTTGTAAACAAGATTATTACTTCTGGGAAAAAAGCAGTCAAATGAGTGTGTTTGTAATTCTCAAATCAGTTTATGGAAAAACGGTTCAAGAATATTTATTTTGGGAGAAATTGACTTGCTAATAGATATGCACAAATCATAGGGACTATAATCATGCAGTGGCAGCAGCAGCTATTACCATAATGCTGAAGATGGATAGAACAAGATTAGGAGACCAGCAACAGCAATGGGTGATCTTGCTAATTCAGGAATGTCTCGACATGCTTAATAACACTGAGGGTAGTGTGTCTCCTCTCTCCCAGACTTCTTATTAAGAAGTATATGATTAATTCTGGGTTTGGGGAAAGCTAGGTTTATTATGTTTACCATGCACATTTTCCATTTTTAGAAAACGAATAGTTAAAGAAAAAATCACAGTCGCCTGAGGGTAGGGTGTGGAAGAAACTCTGGTAGTAAGAGTGAGGAGGGCTTGGGGGGGGGAAGGGAAAGGGGGGCTGCATTGGGTGTGGCATGTCACATACCACCCTTCTGAGGAAGAACCATTTCCAGATCTAAGGACCCTCTTGAAGAGACTTACGAATCTGGCCTGGTCCTGCTTACACCCTGCAGCAAAAAGGGGAACCATTCCTGATAGAAGGTTTGTTCTAATGTGGAAAAGACTGGTTTCAAGGAATTGCCATTATCCTTCCAAAAGCCCATGGCTTTCCCCCGTCCCCCACACCCTTGAGACCATGTACTGTCTTAGACTTAAAATCTCTGTCCTTCTACAGCATTCCGTAACAACCAGACACTGCTAGACTTGACTTGTAATGGGATTAATCATAGTCAAAAACGGCTCCATACAAGAATGAAAATGAAACGTCTTAAAAGTCACTGTGCTCCCCCATAAGACAAATCCCGTCAGAAATTAAAAGCGCAGCCAAAGGTCACCAGATTGGCACGTATCCATGACACCGCTGTGTCTATTGGTACAGTGTAGTGCTTATTTTATATTTTCCTTCGGGACTGTTCATTTACTGGGGAATCGGAAAGACACCTCTCAAGGATTAGTGTCTCTGAATCTTTTCTATATATAAAAGGCCTCATGTATAGCTTGTCTGGGTAACTTTGTACAGTGTAATTATTCAGCCTCCTTGTTGCCAGCCGATTAATCCAACAAGTGGGAACCAACAAAGACTTGTGGGAGGTATCTCCTTTCCCACCCCCACCCCACTATTTCCTCTTTCTCTTTCCTGAAAGCACTCATAGCCTCTCCCCCTTTCCTGCTGTCTTTTCTCCTTCTAGGGTTGCCAACTTCCAGGTGGGGTCTGGAAATCTTCTGGAATCACAATAGATCTCTCAACTACAGAAATCAGTTCCTCCTTAGGGTTACCAGCTCCAAGTTTGGAAATTCTTGGAGATTTGGGGGTGGGGTCTTGGACTTTTTTGTAGATAAAGCCCAGCAGGAACTCATTAGCATAATAGGCCACACCCAAAAGCAGAAATTCATTAGCATATTAGGCCACACCCCTGACAGCACAGCTCATTGGCATATTAGGCCACACCCCCATGTTACCAGAAGTGTGGTCATCCAGCCACACCCACCTTTTGCTTCTTATTCTGTTTACCTTGCTTGTTGTCAAAACCCAGGGCTTTTTTGTAGCAGGAACTCCTTTGTATGTTAGGCCACAGACCCCTAATGTAGCCAATCCTAATGAGTTTCTGATGTTGGGTGTGGCCTATTATGCTAATGAGCTCCTGCTGGGCGTGGCCAACTTGGAAGCCAGCCAAAACTCCGTTCCTGTGCGTTCCTGCCCAAAAATAGCCCTGACAACAACCCTGTGAGGTAGGTTACACTGAAAGTATGTGACTGGTCCAAAATCACCCAGTGAGCTTCCACCGCAAGATAGGGCTTTGAACCTGGGTCTCCCAGACCAGACTCTGAGGTTCTAACTGCTACACCACACTGGCTTTCATAGGGTGGCTACTGTTGAAGAGGAGCAAGCAACCATGCCTAGTTGAGTAACGGAAGTTATGGAAGTCAGGGGGTATCAAGTAACCCAGAGATTGCTCCCAGGCCTAGAGTTACCAATCTCTAGGTGGGACCTGGAGATCTCCCAGAATTACAACTGAACTCCAGACGGCAGAGATCTGTCCCCCTGGAGAAAATAACTGCTTCTGAGGGTGGACTCATTATTGAAGAGAGATTCAGGTGGGTAGCCGTCTTGGTAGGGTTGCCAAGTCGCGGCGGGGGATCACATGTCTTTGCAGAATCCCTGCCGCGGGGATGGCGAGACGCGTTGCACCCGCCGTCGCCAGGACATGATGCTACGCGTCGCTCTGGCAACGGGGCTCCAACAGCAAGTTAAACCTTGATGGCACTCCCTGGAACTTTTCAGAACTGTGTCAGCCCGTACCACTTGCATGACAATAGGGTGGTTTGCTTGTTTTAGAAACCTCACCCAAACCTAATAGTTTTGTTCAGCTTCACCACGATTTGGCGAGATTTGGGAGCCCTACGTGTTGGTCTGAAGCAGCAGAACAAAGTTTGAGTCCAGTGGCACCTTTAAGACCAATAAAGTGCAAGCACACTTCATCAGACACAATGAAATTAAATCTCCTCAAGCTTATAATTTGAATAAAACTTTGTTAGTCTTAAAGGTGCCACTGGATTCAAACTTTGCTCTATGTCATTATATCTTTCTTGAAGACTGTGCCATAAAAGATCTTCAAATGAATCTAGACGAAGAGTTTTGGGACGCAGTATGGACTTCATATGCCTCAGGATCCAACTCAATTAATATAAGGCAACAAAACTTTAAAATTATATCACGTTGGTATTTGACTCCAATGAAATTAAATAAAATGAACAAGTCACTTTCACCTATGTGCTGGAAGAACTGTGGGCACTTGGGATCTTATTTCCATTGTTGGTGGGAATGTCCGTCAATAACTGCATTTTGGAAAGACATAATCCAAGAAATAGTCCAACTAACTGGAATAGAGATACCATGGTCACCGGCAGTTATCCTATTGAACAACTGGTCAGATGTCCAAATAACAAATTACAACAAAGAATTACTTACTCTGTTGATTTCTGCCGCTAAAACAACTATAGCTTTGTATTGGAACAAAGCTGCGAAACCTGAGCTGCGGTTGTGGTACTCCAATATTTGGAACCACTTACTTATGGACAAAATATCAAGCTCATTAGCTTATGAAGTATCCTCCCAAAAATCGGATGCTTTTTATGGACGGTGGTATCCTATTTTAGGGAAACTGGAATTTATTTTGGAGAATGTCAGTAGTTCCCAACAATCGCAATATTACTCTTTTATCAGTCAGAGTTGGGCACTATAACATTACAACCTATGGATCTTTACTTGGCATACAATGATAACTACAATGTAGACTGACTCTCTTATTTCATCAGTTTTTTACCAGTTTGTTATTGTTGATTGTTAAATGTTACGTTCAGATTGTTATATTGTATTTTATTATTGAAAAATAATAAAAACTTTATTAAAAAAAAAAAGACTGTGCCATTATTTCACCACAAGGTGGCTACTAACCAAACTGTATCTGTGATAGGTCTTTGGCAGAAACTATTGGGCATCTCTTCTTTTTTTGTGTAATTTATTCGAATCTGAGAAGAAAATTTCTGGATCCTCATATGAAAAAGAAGCCAGTTCACTCTTCTAACTATCATTTAATGACTCTGTTAGCAGACCTGGATTTTAATGTAACATTAGATGTTATATAACATTAGATGTGTGTAAACATATAGCCGCTGTAATTAAATGTTGTTTGTTTTTAATGAATATTGAACAGCAATAACTATTGGCTTTAAGACCTAGATGGAAACAAAATTCACACTATATCCAGCTGACTCCACCACAAAATCTCTAGGAATTTCCCAACCTGGAACTGGCAACCCTGGTCAGGCCTGGCCCCAAGGTGCCCTCCCTCAAAGGTCAAAATAGGCCTGGAAAGGACTCTGTGCCCTCCCCCTTGTTTTTACTGGCAGAACCAAGTCTTGGAATGCAGTGAGTGTGGTCACGCGTGCCGGATAACGCGGAGGGGGGGGAGTGAGGCTATTTGCTCCATAGTAATTTGACCCGCCACTGCGTGATCAGACGCAACGACGGGTGAATCGGGTTTTTTTTCTTTGCTGCATGTTTCTGGTGCGCTTCAACGAGGGATCACTTACGCAATGAGAGTGCGCTGGAGCGATCACACAGGGAAGTCTGTCTGTGGCCCGCCGCAAACCCATTTGCTACTGCACTTTCCTCAGTATTTTTTAACTCCGCTTCTTCGGTGGAGCGAAATGGGTTGCTGACGGGTGTGGGACGCTTGCCAGATGTTCCCGTGTGATCGCGCCCTTAAAATCTGCCCAGCATTTGTGCCTATCATGTGGCTAATTCTGTGTGTGATCGGGACCTGCGGTAGCCTGGCAACAGCCACTGAGGTGGTCCATTGCTTAAAGTCGCCAGATGCTTCTTTGATCATTTTCGGGTTTTTAAAACAACCCAATGTGGTTTTTTTAGATTTCATTTTTTTCCTGCAAACCTGACCCCTTTTTCAGATTTGTAGAAAGATCTCTCTTGCCTGTTCTCAGCTCCAGTCACTGGATTTAAGTATCCAAAATTTGGCAGACTTTGGCCCCGGTCACATGGAAGATTTTGGCCCGGGAGAGGGACGGATCAGGGGCGCAGCAAACGGGCACGATCTCACCACAACATCTGGGAAGCGGCGCGCACCCGTCCTTGATCCGTCTCTAAACCCAGAAAAGCCGCTGCAAAAAAGAACCTCCTACAGAGGAGGACTTACCTGAAGCACCGCAGCAAGCGTGGCTGTGGGATCGTCGCCGCGCCCGTCGTCTGGAGCAATCCAGGCTCCCGGCCGAATTGTGCACGCACATACATGCGCAGTTCGGCAGCCTCGCTCTCCCTTCAGTAGCTTCCCCCCGGCATCTGATCGTGCCTGGGAGGAACTGCACGGCGGCTTAGGGGATCTATGTGACCCCGCCGCCACATGTTTCTTTTGGTGCGGCTTTAAAAAGCCACACTTTGGCCATATTCCCCCCCCCCCGTGTGGCAGGGGCCTTCGCTATTAGAATATGATATGGTTTTCATGAGGCTCTCGTTATGGGGATATATATTTCATTTTTATTCTTTAATAATGTTACTGATCTTTTTATTTTTGTTCTTTGTGTTCAAGTTGTTTTGATTTATCTATTTTTATTTACTTCATTTCTACCTTACCTTTCTCCTCAGTGGGGCCTCAAAGCATATCCTTCCTCCATATTATCCTCACAACAACCTTGTGATGTAGGTTAGGCTGGGAGAGTGTGCAAGGCCACCTAGCAAGCTTCTGTGGTAGAGTGGAGAGTTGAAACTGAGTCTCCTAGATCTAGGCACATTCTGACCACTACACAACACTGCTCTCTCATCTTTTTATAATCTTTCATGTGTTTCCATCGATTTCAATAGGAAACACATATCTAGCTATAACTTTTTTGATCCATGGTATATTTTTCAGAGACCGATGCCCTTGGCATACTGGTTTTATGTTCTACTAAAGAAACATGTGCATTTTCCGCTTGTGTATTTCCCCATCCAATTGAGATGACCTTCTCAGGGATTGTACCCATTAGTGAAGACATCCTCCTGCCAAATTTCAGATGGGCAGGAGAAAGCGTTCCTTTTCTTAAGGTAGTTAAAGGTAAAGGTTCCCTTGCTCAAAAGCCAGTCGAATCTGACTCTAGGGTTGTGGTGCTCATCTCCAGAGGTCATTTGGGGGGGGGGGATCGCAGTTCCCCCGGGTGAGATACGGGGGCGGGGCACATGACGAAGCCCCGCCCACTGCTTCCCGCCGCCCCGCTTCTGGCCCTCATTCAGCCAGGAGGAGGCAGGAGAAGAGGGAGGGTAAGTTGCTTCCTCCCTGCCTCTCCCCACCCCTGCCTGCCTGGGGCCAGGGAGGGCCTTCACAGGGCTTCCTTGCACTCCCGCCGGCCTTGCAGGTCCACTGCCGGGCCCCTCATGGGGCTCGGCAGTGGAGCTCCAAGGCCGACGGTGGCGGCCAGGACCGTTGGGGGCGGGGCGTGTGGCCTTATGACACACTTCCGGTGATGTCAGGGGGTATGGCCTTATGACACACTTCCAGTGATGTCAGGGTATGTGGCATATGCTAATGAGTTATGCTAATGAGTTTCCCTAGCTCTTTTTCTATGAAATGACCCCTGCTCATCTCCATTTCAAAGCCGAAGAGCCAGCGCTGTCCGAAGACGTTTCCGTGGTCATGTGGCCGGCATGACTAAACACCAAGGCGCACGGAACGCTGTTACCTTCCCACCGAAGTGGTACCTATTTATCTACTTGCAATTTCTTGCTTTCGAAATGCTAGGTTGGCAGGAGCTGGAACTAGAGACGGGAGCTCACTCCATCATGCGGCACCCGGGTCTTGAACTGCTGAACTACCGACCTTCCACAGCCTGCAGTTCAGCATCTTAACCACTTGAGCCACCGCAGCTCCTTAAGGTAGTTAAAGGAACATAAAACATTTCTGGCCCTGGCTTCCCCCCCCCCCCCCAACTGGAATGAAGTTATTAGGGATTGGTCAAGATACCTTCTGGCCAAATTTCAGTGTGATGAAAAGAAAGGGGCCTCATCTGATAAGCAATTAAAATTCTTAACTCATAAAGTGGGCACAAGGAAGCATTTGGCAACCCCAGGAGGCAGACTGAACAGAGAGGCCTGGAGCAAAACACCTCACTTAGCAGAAGGGAGCGGGAGATCCCAAGCCTGCCATCCTCTTTTGTACGTATGTCCATCCGACAGATGGTTTCAACCAGGCTTCTCTCTGAGTTATTCACGCTAGGCTTTTGTCCATCTGGTGGCGAAAAAATAATTACGACTTAACACAAGAATGTTGATTTCAGTCAAAAAGAATCTGAGCACATTCTTCAGTCTAATTATTTTTTTTTATGTCCGCCTTTAAGGTCCCTCTGGCAATCTTCTTCACAACTTTTACTCTAATTGGCCTGAAGTATATAAAGTGATAGCTGATTTTTAAAAAATCCATCCAGGCTAAAGAGCGGGGAAAGCTGAGAGATGTCTAGCCCTCTGGAGGTGTGATCTCGGCAAGAGGAGCCAAGTTGCGAAAGGAGAAACCCTTCAGGTGTCCAAGTCAAATAAAGACACAATTGGTGTTAACTTGTTTCCAGAAGCTCCCAAACACGGACTTTTGCATTTGCCTCGAGAAGCAAGTTATTCTCAATGGCTTCTTATTTGACTTGGACATTTAAACAGCTAGCTGTTTTCTACCTTGGCAGCCGTTGCAGACATCACACCTTTATGTAGCTTAGTATGATTTCCACCTCAGGTGCTTTTTTTGGGGGGGGGGTACAAGTGTAATAGTTTTGATTAGCTGTTGCCATGTCTGTATTGCAGTACGTGACGTGCATTCTTCCAACTGCTCCCAGTTGTCTGCGTGCTGAGACACGTACCGAGTGAGACACACAAATACACGAGGCAGTTGATTAAGCACTGTTGTGCAATTGCACGCAGTGTGACACGCAGTGTGATCTGACATGCAGTGCAATCCAAAGCAGAGTTACTTCCTTCAAAGACCATTGACTTCAGTGGACTCTGAAAGGTGTGACTCAGTTTAGAAATGCACTGATGGTGGCCTCAGAACGGTTGCTGTGAAGGGTGATGGGAGGAAAGTCGGGCTTTTGTTTCACATGCATGAGAATAGTTTTTACTTTCAAATACATCCATGCATTAAACAGAAACTGGAAGGAAAATGAGCCCAGGATGCTAATTAATAAACAGTATGCAGAGTTTTAAAGAAGTATTAACTTTTGGTATCCCAGTGTTTTGTTCTTACATACGTTTTCATTTTGCCACACTTGTATATTTGACAATTTCTTCAAAGTGTTTATATGCCCACTTTTCTCCTGAGCATCTCAGGACCCAAGGCAGGTAACAGCAATATAGTATCAAAGAAATTGGATAAATAAATTGGAGACCCAGTTTGGTGTAGTGGTTAGGAGTGCAGACTCCAGTCTGGGAGAACTGAGTTTGATTCCCCACTCCTCCACATGCAGCTGCTGGTGTGACCTTGGGTCAGTTAACAAGTGCTTTCAGAGCTGTTCTCTCAAGGGCAGTTCTCGAGAGTGCTCTCTCATCCCCACCTCCCTCACAGGGTGTCTGTTGTGGGGAGGGGAAGGGAAAGGGGATTGTAAGCTGCTCTGAGACTCCTTCAGGTAGTGAAGGGCGGGGTATAAACACCATCTCCTCCTCCTCCTCCTCCTCCTCCTCCTCCTCCTCGGTATAAACACCATCTCCTCCTCCTCCTCCTCCTCCTCCTCCTTCTAAAACTGATCTAAAATATATGCTAAAATCAATCGAAAAACACCTTGCTAAATTTAATCTCCAACATGGAATAGTAGTTTATTGTTATCCATTTACTTTAGAATACTAAGAGAGAAACAACCAATGGATAAAACAGGAAGCAATTAATTAGGCTAAGAACAAACAGAAATAACAAGTTGGGTGAAGGAACCAATACAGTAATGAAGGCATAGCAACGTAGGCCTAGCCCAATGCCTTTCTTTTTTTAATATGTTTGAACTTTTAAAGGTATAAGCAGGATCAGCAAGATACAGTCTGACAACTCTGTATTTCATAGTTTCCTTAGTAAATACAGGCTGCGGTCACACGGAGCATTAGCCACGCTACAAAGATGGAAGATAGGCGGATTTTCCGGGCGTGATCACAGCGCCACATCTGGGAAGCGTAGAGCTCCCGTGGCGAACCTGAGGCTTCCTGCCGAAGATGCGGGGTAAAAAACTAGTACCTCCAAGGTACTAGTTTCCGTAAACCGCGGGGCAAGGGCGGGCGCCTGATCGCGTTTCCGGTGGTAGGTCGTGGCATCCGGTGCCTGCCCATGTCCCGTCGCTAAAAGGGTTTTTTTCCAAGTCTCCACGGGATGCGCACAAGCACCCAACGGCGCATGCGCACACTTCGTTTGAAAACAAACAACACAACCCCCTCCTCTTTTCCGTACCCCCCCACTCCTGGCTTGGCCTGCTTGAGAAGAACTCTCTGCACCGAGTGGCAGAGGGGGAGGTGCAGGGGGGGCGTGGCGGGAGGGCGGCCTGGCTGAAGCTCCTCCTGGAGGGGACCAGACGGAGGACACAGTTTGCATTCCTCTGCGGAACCTTTTGCTAAAGAGGCCGCTTCTTTGCCGCGCCGCAGGATTGTCCTGTGATCGGCACCTCCCCCCTAACCACGGGACCTCTACGGGACCTGTACGGGACATCTGATCATGCAATCGCGTGTTATTTTGCTCTGGGGCAAACAGTCACGCTCCCCCCCCCGCATTTTCCTGCCCGTGTGATCGGGGCCATAGAGCACCATCACAATCAAGTGTGTGGACTTCATCTCCAAATGTCAAATCTATAGAATTGATCCGGGTACCTTCATGCAGATATGATCTATGCCACTGTTTCCCAAAACTTCCTATTTTCAGGGAACCTTTAACTTTTTGAAGAGGAATCCCAGGGCTGCAAAGGATTCTGGGTCATGTTCTAGCTACACAACTTGCTCAGATGATTTACTGGCCAGGCCATTTGGACGGCTTCATGAGCTGAGTACTACCACTTACTCCTGATCATTGTGCATTGAGGGGAGGTTTGGAAGGGAGAAGAATATTGACCTTCAGAAAACTGTACCTGCCATTACAGATCCTGTTATCTAGGAACCCTCAAGAAATACTGAGAAACTCCAGGGATCACCAGAACACAACAGCATGGAAACCCCTGCTAGATCTTAAACAGAATAATAGGTTAGGTTTAAATTATTACTATTTTTGTTTATTGACTGTAGTAGCATTTTCCACCCTCCCTTGGCCAGACCCAGCAATAGCCATCACATTAAGGGGCCCTCTTAGGAAAGAATTCAAGGACATTCTAACCCAACATAAAAGCTGTATTCAGCAGAGAGGTACTAAAAAAGTAAGAAGTCCTAACATGTTGCACCTGCCTAAGAGGGCTGGAGGTTGCTTATATGGCAAGACAAAAACAGAGTCTAATTCCACTGGTGTAATTTATTTTTAATGGATGGAAAAGTTCATATGTTGCATGGCAGGCAATTAACTGGAAGGTGAGATATTTTAGAGGATTTTCCCGCAGGCTTGTTTCCTTAACCTACAGGTTTTAAAATCTTCTTCCAGTATCTTTCGCAAATGTAAAAGCTGGAGGTTCCAACTTAATAGACTTTGTCTATCTGAAACTCAAAGCTACAAGCCAGAGAAGTCTTCTAGGCTGGCCTAGGAATTTTCATATGGTCAGCTAAACACTACATTTATAACAGGACCACTCCTTTGTATTAATTGCATCACTTTGATTTCAATCATGGAAGAATGTGCCATTCACTTACAGTGCCATTCTAAGCAGACTTACCCCCTTCCAAGCCCACTGAGCAAAATAGACTTAAAAGAGTGTTAATAGTTTTAGGGTTGCACTGTTGATGACATTATGTAGACACAACACTTAACCCTGGTTAAACATTATGCATGAAGGCCTAAAACATGCTTCCGTATTGCCTTCCAATTACGATGTAAGGTATAGAAATGGAGTTGCAAACCATGGTTCATGATAACCATAATTAAGGCCCCGTTCACACGGAGAAGTTGCTGCGCTAAAGACACAAATGACAGGCGGATTTTCGGTGCGCGATCACACCACAACATCTGGGAAGCGTAGTGCACCCGTGGCTAACCTGTGGCTTCCCGCCGAAGATGCGGAGTAAAAAACTACTGCAGAAAGTGCACTTGTTTCCAGAAACCGCGGGGTAGGGGTGGGCCTCTGATCATGTTTCCGCTTGAATCCCGTGGCATCCGGCGCCCGTCCATGTCCCGTCGCAAACCGGATGGTTTTTTCCCCCCAGTCTCCACAGGATGCACACAAACGCCCAACGGCGCATGCGCAGATGTCAGGGGGGGGGAAATCCCAGTTTGCCATGGAAGCGGCGCCTAGCGATTGCCGTTGTGATCATGCCGCACCACTTCTTTGCTGTGCTTCAGGATAGCCGTGTGATTGGCACCTAATGGCCTAACCACGGGAACTCAACAGGACGTGTGATCGGGCTGCCGTGCTTTACTTTGCTCCCGGGCAAACAGCCACGCTTCCCCCTCGCGTTTTCCGGCCTGTGTGACCGGGGCCTAAGTCTTAAATCTGTGTTAGACAGATAAATCATTTCCCCCTTTTCTCAGGATCTCTGTAATCAGGGTGGGTAGAGCAGTTATTACTGACATCTTCCCCTACACGCCTTAGCACAGTACAATAAACCATGATTTCACTGCATTTTGGGGTTCTAATGACTGCAACAAATCACAATTAATGCCAATCATGGTTGCATGTTTTCTGTCCAGCAGGCCAGTGAATAAAAAAACTTGCCAAGATACAAGTGAGCAGGATATATTCAGTGAGGTACTAGGCACCCAAAGTCATAGGTTTCTGCATGAATAAAAAAAACTTGCCAAGGTACAGGTGAGCAGGATACATTCAGTGAGGTACTAGGCACCCAAAGGTCTGCACACTTGGTACTGCATCCTTGTCCTGCCACACTGCAATTTATTCCACATATACAGTCCAGTTAATAGGTCAACATGTGGCCTGAAGACAGGGAATCTGTGACTCCTCCCCATCCCCTTATGTCTGATTCCTCACATTCAGCATCACATCTTATATAGCTTTGCTTGCTCTGTTGAAATTGTACCATTGTACCAGGCTTGGCTAATTATCCATTATCCAACAAAAATATATCTGACTGTGGTGGAACAGCCCTGCTCTGATCTTCAGGCCCTGTTCCACACACACACACACACACACACACACACACACACACCAAGGTATACCCAATGGTCGGAGGGGCTTTTCTCTTTCTTTGGTCAACTGCTGCCACCACCTGACCTTTGTAGAAATTGCCCACTGGGAGAATCAGGACCCCCAGCTTTCCTTCCAAATTCTGAGGCCTTGCCTCTGTGTCTCCCGCTATCCAATGTCTGGTTACCACGGGGACCACTTACTGCCTTGTGCACTGCTGTGGGGTTAGCCACTTGCCAACTTCTGGTGCTCCTTTTAAAATAGCGTGTCCAAGACAGTGGAGGTCTAGATGGCACAGAGAACAACCACGAGGATAAAAAGTTATGAAGCACTTATTAAAAGAAAATGTTCACAAGCAAACTTTTAGCATAGCACCAGATTGAGCAAGGGATTAAAAAGACATGGGTAAAATACAATTCCTCTGTCCCTCCCTTTATACATGCCTTATCAGATGTTAGATATAAAGCAGGCTCCTTAGCTTAGAAAGTTACAGGTTTTACAGGAGTCCCATTACCTTCAGCCCTTCTTCAGATGTGCAGACCAGCACATGGCAATGGCTTCCTCCTCCAGACCTCAGTTAAGAGTTTTGTCTGATTTGACCCTTCCTCCTTGCTCCCAGGAGTTTTCTCCTTTCTCTTTCCCCACCCACTGGCTAGGTCAGGCTGGGTCAAAGATGCTTTTCCTGAAGTCTCCAGGAGTTTCTTCCTGAAGTCTTTCTAGTCTTAATTCCTCCAAATCTCTGTTCCCTGCTTGGAAGGGGGGGAGCTTGACCATCCCATTGTCTTTAGCTGGACCTATTAGCACTTTGAAAAAGGTGGGTGAGGTGAGGTTGGAAAAGCAATTGAATTGACTACACCCCCTTCTTCCCTTTTCTTGACCCAGAGAGAAAAACTTTTTAAAATTCAGTGAAAAATGCATTTATTCACACTGACTGTATATGAGCATATCATTAGATTACCTAATTGGATATGTGTTGGGGTCCAGCGTTCAAATTCTCACGTTTAAGTTGGATAGTTTGATCAGAATTCTTAGCACAACAGCATGTGAGTGGTTGCTGCATTCTGCCAACGTCACTGGTTCAAGCCTTGGTAGGGACCTCTGCTTGGGAATTGTGGGAAACCATATCCTGGGGAGAGTTGGTAATTCATTGTCAGTGCACATGCTTTGCAAGCATAACATTCCAGGCACATGGAATTATATGTGAAAGTAATATTGTGAGCCTCCTTGAAAACTTTCTTACTTATGCAGTCCTAGACAAAGTTATTCCAGCCCATCAAAATCTGTACTGTTAAGGGTGACATAAATATCAAAAGTGAATTGTCACGCCGGGGGTCCTCCCCTGAGGGGAAGGGTGCCTCCGCCGTGTCGTCTGAAGTCCCACAGGGGAAGCCAAAGCCTCAGAATTGAAGTGGAGAGAGTTGCATCACTCTCAACAACACTTCTCGGAGTGACAGCGTACTCAGATCTCTCTCTCTCTCTATCCCAATGCTCGTCACCTTCGCTCTTCAGCTCATTTTGGCTTCCCGGTATTTATCTCCCTTCACCTGGGGAACTCCACGCCTTTCCCCTGTCATCCGTTGATTGGGAAAGTTCCCTGTCAGTCTCTCTGGTCCCACCTCCCAAGTGGGGTGGCCTGGGCGTCTTCGGGGGTGGGGTCACTTCCGGGAGATCCCGAAACTCCCCGTTCGCCTTCATGCTTGCCTGAAGGCCTCCGTCGGTCCCTCGGCATT